>NC_070635.1:2500-172500 GCF_947347685.1 Pleuronectes platessa
CCTAACCCTAACCCTAACCCTAACCCTAACCCTAACCCTAACCCTAACCCTAACCCTAACCCTAACCCTAACCCTAACCCTAACCCTAACCCTAACCCTAACCCTAACCCTAACCCTAACCCTAACCCTAACCCTAACCCTAACCCTAACCCTAACCCTAACCCTAACCCTAACCCTAACCCTAACCCTAACCCTAACCCTAACCCTAACCCTAACCCTAACCCTAACCCTAACCCTAACCCTAACCCTAACCCTAACCCTAACCCTAACCCTAACCCTAACCCTAACCCTAACCCTAACCCTAACCCTAACCCTAACCCTAACCCTAACCCTAACCCTAACCCTAACCCTAACCCTAACCCTAACCCTAACCCTAACCCTAACCCTAACCCTAACCCTAACCCTAACCCTAACCCTAACCCTAACCCTAACCCTAACCCTAACCCTAACCCTAACCCTAACCCTAACCCTAACCCTAACCCTAACCCTAACCCTAACCCTAACCCTAACCCTAACCCTAACCCTAACCCTAACCCTAACCCTAACCCTAACCCTAACCCTAACCCTAACCCTAACCCTAACCCTAACCCTAACCCTAACCCTAACCCTAACCCTAACCCTAACCCTAACCCTAACCCTAACCCTAACCCTAACCCTAACCCTAACCCTAACCCTAACCCTAACCCTAACCCTAACCCTAACCCTAACCCTAACCCTAACCCTAACCCTAACCCTAACCCTAACCCTAACCCTAACCCTAACCCTAACCCTAACCCTAACCCTAACCCTAACCCTAACCCTAACCCTAACCCTAACCCTAACCCTAACCCTAACCCTAACCCTAACCCTAACCCTAACCCTAACCCTAACCCTAACCCTAACCCTAACCCTAACCCTAACCCTAACCCTAACCCTAACCCTAACCCTAACCCTAACCCTAACCCTAACCCTAACCCTAACCCTAACCCTAACCCTAACCCTAACCCTAACCCTAACCCTAACCCTAACCCTAACCCTAACCCTAACCCTAACCCTAACCCTAACCCTAACCCTAACCCTAACCCTAACCCTAACCCTAACCCTAACCCTAACCCTAACCCTAACCCTAACCCTAACCCTAACCCTAACCCTAACCCTAACCCTAACCCTAACCCTAACCCTAACCCTAACCCTAACCCTAACCCTAACCCTAACCCTAACCCTAACCCTAACCCTAACCCTAACCCTAACCCTAACCCTAACCCTAACCCTAACCCTAACCCTAACCCTAACCCTAACCCTAACCCTAACCCTAACCCTAACCCTAACCCTAACCCTAACCCTAACCCTAACCCTAACCCTAACCCTAACCCTAACCCTAACCCTAACCCTAACCCTAACCCTAACCCTAACCCTAACCCTAACCCTAACCCTAACCCTAACCCTAACCCTAACCCTAACCCTAACCCTAACCCTAACCCTAACCCTAACCCTAACCCTAACCCTAACCCTAACCCTAACCCTAACCCTAACCCTAACCCTAACCCTAACCCTAACCCTAACCCTAACCCTAACCCTAACCCTAACCCTAACCCTAACCCTAACCCTAACCCTAACCCTAACCCTAACCCTAACCCTAACCCTAACCCTAACCCTAACCCTAACCCTAACCCTAACCCTAACCCTAACCCTAACCCTAACCCTAACCCTAACCCTAACCCTAACCCTAACCCTAACCCTAACCCTAACCCTAACCCTAACCCTAACCCTAACCCTAACCCTAACCCTAACCCTAACCCTAACCCTAACCCTAACCCTAACCCTAACCCTAACCCTAACCCTAACCCTAACCCTAACCCTAACCCTAACCCTAACCCTAACCCTAACCCTAACCCTAACCCTAACCCTAACCCTAACCCTAACCCTAACCCTAACCCTAACCCTAACCCTAACCCTAACCCTAACCCTAACCCTAACCCTAACCCTAACCCTAACCCTAACCCTAACCCTAACCCTAACCCTAACCCTAACCCTAACCCTAACCCTAACCCTAACCCTAACCCTAACCCTAACCCTAACCCTAACCCTAACCCTAACCCTAACCCTAACCCTAACCCTAACCCTAACCCTAACCCTAACCCTAACCCTAACCCTAACCCTAACCCTAACCCTAACCCTAACCCTAACCCTAACCCTAACCCTAACCCTAACCCTAACCCTAACCCTAACCCTAACCCTAACCCTAACCCTAACCCTAACCCTAACCCTAACCCTAACCCTAACCCTAACCCTAACCCTAACCCTAACCCTAACCCTAACCCTAACCCTAACCCTAACCCTAACCCTAACCCTAACCCTAACCCTAACCCTAACCCTAACCCTAACCCTAACCCTAACCCTAACCCTAACCCTAACCCTAACCCTAACCCTAACCCTAACCCTAACCCTAACCCTAACCCTAACCCTAACCCTAACCCTAACCCTAACCCTAACCCTAACCCTAACCCTAACCCTAACCCTAACCCTAACCCTAACCCTAACCCTAACCCTAACCCTAACCCTAACCCTAACCCTAACCCTAACCCTAACCCTAACCCTAACCCTAACCCTAACCCTAACCCTAACCCTAACCCTAACCCTAACCCTAACCCTAACCCTAACCCTAACCCTAACCCTAACCCTAACCCTAACCCTAACCCTAACCCTAACCCTAACCCTAACCCTAACCCTAACCCTAACCCTAACCCTAACCCTAACCCTAACCCTAACCCTAACCCTAACCCTAACCCTAACCCTAACCCTAACCCTAACCCTAACCCTAACCCTAACCCTAACCCTAACCCTAACCCTAACCCTAACCCTAACCCTAACCCTAACCCTAACCCTAACCCTAACCCTAACCCTAACCCTAACCCTAACCCTAACCCTAACCCTAACCCTAACCCTAACCCTAACCCTAACCCTAACCCTAACCCTAACCCTAACCCTAACCCTAACCCTAACCCTAACCCTAACCCTAACCCTAACCCTAACCCTAACCCTAACCCTAACCCTAACCCTAACCCTAACCCTAACCCTAACCCTAACCCTAACCCTAACCCTAACCCTAACCCTAACCCTAACCCTAACCCTAACCCTAACCCTAACCCTAACCCTAACCCTAACCCTAACCCTAACCCTAACCCTAACCCTAACCCTAACCCTAACCCTAACCCTAACCCTAACCCTAACCCTAACCCTAACCCTAACCCTAACCCTAACCCTAACCCTAACCCTAACCCTAACCCTAACCCTAACCCTAACCCTAACCCTAACCCTAACCCTAACCCTAACCCTAACCCTAACCCTAACCCTAACCCTAACCCTAACCCTAACCCTAACCCTAACCCTAACCCTAACCCTAACCCTAACCCTAACCCTAACCCTAACCCTAACCCTAACCCTAACCCTAACCCTAACCCTAACCCTAACCCTAACCCTAACCCTAACCCTAACCCTAACCCTAACCCTAACCCTAACCCTAACCCTAACCCTAACCCTAACCCTAACCCTAACCCTAACCCTAACCCTAACCCTAACCCTAACCCTAACCCTAACCCTAACCCTAACCCTAACCCTAACCCTAACCCTAACCCTAACCCTAACCCTAACCCTAACCCTAACCCTAACCCTAACCCTAACCCTAACCCTAACCCTAACCCTAACCCTAACCCTAACCCTAACCCTAACCCTAACCCTAACCCTAACCCTAACCCTAACCCTAACCCTAACCCTAACCCTAACCCTAACCCTAACCCTAACCCTAACCCTAACCCTAACCCTAACCCTAACCCTAACCCTAACCCTAACCCTAACCCTAACCCTAACCCTAACCCTAACCCTAACCCTAACCCTAACCCTAACCCTAACCCTAACCCTAACCCTAACCCTAACCCTAACCCTAACCCTAACCCTAACCCTAACCCTAACCCTAACCCTAACCCTAACCCTAACCCTAACCCTAACCCTAACCCTAACCCTAACCCTAACCCTAACCCTAACCCTAACCCTAACCCTAACCCTAACCCTAACCCTAACCCTAACCCTAACCCTAACCCTAACCCTAACCCTAACCCTAACCCTAACCCTAACCCTAACCCTAACCCTAACCCTAACCCTAACCCTAACCCTAACCCTAACCCTAACCCTAACCCTAACCCTAACCCTAACCCTAACCCTAACCCTAACCCTAACCCTAACCCTAACCCTAACCCTAACCCTAACCCTAACCCTAACCCTAACCCTAACCCTAACCCTAACCCTAACCCTAACCCTAACCCTAACCCTAACCCTAACCCTAACCCTAACCCTAACCCTAACCCTAACCCTAACCCTAACCCTAACCCTAACCCTAACCCTAACCCTAACCCTAACCCTAACCCTAACCCTAACCCTAACCCTAACCCTAACCCTAACCCTAACCCTAACCCTAACCCTAACCCTAACCCTAACCCTAACCCTAACCCTAACCCTAACCCTAACCCTAACCCTAACCCTAACCCTAACCCTAACCCTAACCCTAACCCTAACCCTAACCCTAACCCTAACCCTAACCCTAACCCTAACCCTAACCCTAACCCTAACCCTAACCCTAACCCTAACCCTAACCCTAACCCTAACCCTAACCCTAACCCTAACCCTAACCCTAACCCTAACCCTAACCCTAACCCTAACCCTAACCCTAACCCTAACCCTAACCCTAACCCTAACCCTAACCCTAACCCTAACCCTAACCCTAACCCTAACCCTAACCCTAACCCTAACCCTAACCCTAACCCTAACCCTAACCCTAACCCTAACCCTAAAGTTATTCAAGAATATCTCCTTCTCCAATGTGCTTTCATCCCTAATCCTAACCCTAACCCTAACCCTAACCCTAACCCTAACCCTAACCCTAACCCTAACCCTAACCCTAACCCTTATTCAGAGGTTCTGGACTTCGATTCGATGCCTAGTCAGGTTCCTTAGACCCTTACCCTAACCACACCACCCCTTGCCTAAACCTAACCCCGCCCACTTTTCAGATTCGCTCGTTCGACCCCTTCCCAAGGTCCTAGAAGCTCGGCGATGGTACCAATCGATCCGCAGTACCCCGTTTAGTAGAGACAGACGCCCTTTCCAAGTCTCTACGACCTTCACAGCAAAAGTTATTCTAGAATATCTCCTCAGCAGGCTATGCTAATGAGGCTGCCTAATTACAATCCCGTTTCTCTCAAATATCTCGGCATAGAAGACACCAAAACTCAAAATTACAGGATATTCACCATCCCAACAGAGAATTCTCCTCAGAAATGTCATTTTATCACATCAAATTCAAAACCCTAAATTCAGGAAAAACCATGACCAAGGTGAACTCACACACAAGACAAGTGCCCCACAGATCAAACAGCTCATTAGACAAATCTTGGAGAAATCCAAAATCAGTCGCTTGGAAGAATGACAGTGAAGCATCTCCTTGGGCCGTGCGGTGTATGGGGCACAGGAGCTCTTCTGGGGGCCCAATCATCTCTTCTGGGGGCCCAATCATGGGGGGCCAAGGAGGCAGTGGTCTGGACACACATCAGGCCCCTCTTCGTTCAACCTGAAAGGTAAGAATGCAGGTAAGATCGACCCACAAATTCCACCAGAAATCAGAAATTCCGAACTAGCCCCTCCCACTTTTGGGGATTTGGGCGTTCGACCCCTTCCGAAGGTCGTAGAAGCTCGAAAATGGTACCAATCGATGCGCAATACCCCACTTGCCAGAAACAAATGCCCTCTCCCACTCTCTACGACCTTCACAAAAAAAGTTATTCAAGAATATCTCCTCGGCTTTTCGGCCATTTGCTACTTCGACCCCTTCCGAAGGTCGTAGGAGCTCGGGGATGGCACCAATCGATCCGCAGGACCCACATTAGTTCAATAGAAACCACTTTCCAAGTCTCTACGACCTTCAGAAAAAAAGTTATTCAAGAATATCTCCTTCTCCAATGTGCTTTCATCCCTAATCCTTACCTTAACCCTAGCTGTTTTAGCGACTTTCTTATTCAGAGGTTCTGGACTTCGATTCGATGCCTAGTCAGGTTCCTTAGACCCTTACCCTAACCACACCACCCCTTGCCTAAACCTAACCCCGCCCACTTTTCAGATTCGCTCGTTCGACCCCTTCCCAAGGTCCTAGAAGCTCGGCGATGGTACCAATCGATCCGCAGTACCCCGTTTAGTAGAGACAGACGCCCTTTCCAAGTCTCTACGACCTTCACAGCAAAAGTTATTCTAGAATATCTCCTCAGCAGGCTATGCTAATGAGGCTGCCTAATTACAATCCCGTTTCTCTCAAATATCTCGGCATAGAAGACACCAAAACTCAAAATTACAGGATATTCACCATCCCAACAGAGAATTCTCCTCAGAAATGTCATTTTATCACATCAAATTCAAAACCCTAAATTCAGGAAAAACCATGACCAAGGTGAACTCACACACAAGACAAGTGCCCCACAGATCAAACAGCTCATTAGACAAATCTTGGAGAAATCCAAAATCAGTCGCTTGGAAGAATGACAGTGAAGCATCTCCTTGGGCCGTGCGGTGTATGGGGCACAGGAGCTCTTCTGGGGGCCCAATCATCTCTTCTGGGGGCCCAATCATGGGGGGCCAAGGAGGCAGTGGTCTGGACACACATCAGGCCCCTCTTCGTTCAACCTGAAAGGTAAGAATGCAGGTAAGATCGACCCACAAATTCCACCAGAAATCAGAAATTCCGAACTAGCCCCTCCCACTTTTGGGGATTTGGGCGTTCGACCCCTTCCGAAGGTCGTAGAAGCTCGAAAATGGTACCAATCGATGCGCAATACCCCACTTGCCAGAAACAAATGCCCTCTCCCACTCTCTACGACCTTCACAAAAAAAGTTATTCAAGAATATCTCCTCGGCTTTTCGGCCATTTGCTACTTCGACCCCTTCCGAAGGTCGTAGGAGCTCGGGGATGGCACCAATCGATCCGCAGGACCCACATTAGTTCAATAGAAACCACTTTCCAAGTCTCTACGACCTTCAGAAAAAAAGTTATTCAAGAATATCTCCTTCTCCAATGTGCTTTCATCCCTAATCCTAACCCTAACCCTAACCCTAACCCTAACCCTAACCCTAACCCTAACCCTAACCCTAACCCTAACCCTAACCCTAACCCTAACCCTAACCCTAACCCTAACCAATCGATGCGCAATACCCCACTTGCCAGAAACAAATGCCCTCTCCCACTCTCTACGACCTTCACAAAAAAAGTTATTCAAGAATATCTCCTCGGGTTTTCGGCCATTCGCTACTTCGACCCCTTCCGAAGGTCGTAGGAGCTCGGGGATGGCACCAATCGATCCGCAGGACCCACATTAGTTCAATAGAAACCACTTTCCAAGTCTCTACGACCTTCAGAAAAAAAGTTATTCAAGAATATCTCCTTCTCCAATGTGCTTTCATCCCTAATCCTAACCCTAACCCTAACCCTAACCCTAACCCTAACCCTAACCCTAACCCTAACCCTTATTCAGAGGTTCTGGACTTCGATTCGATGCCTAGTCAGGTTCCTTAGACCCTTACCCTAACCACACCACCCCTTGCCTAAACCTAACCCCGCCCACTTTTCAGATTCGCTCGTTCGACCCCTTCCCAAGGTCCTAGAAGCTCGGCGATGGTACCAATCGATCCGCAGTACCCCGTTTAGTAGAGACAGACGCCCTTTCCAAGTCTCTACGACCTTCACAGCAAAAGTTATTCTAGAATATCTCCTCAGCAGGCTATGCTAATGAGGCTGCCTAATTACAATCCCGTTTCTCTCAAATATCTCGGCATAGAAGACACCAAAACTCAAAATTACAGGATATTCACCATCCCAACAGAGAATTCTCCTCAGAAATGTCATTTTATCACATCAAATTCAAAACCCTAAATTCAGGAAAAACCATGACCAAGGTGAACTCACACACAAGACAAGTGCCCCACAGATCAAACAGCTCATTAGACAAATCTTGGAGAAATCCAAAATCAGTCGCTTGGAAGAATGACAGTGAAGCATCTCCTTGGGCCGTGCGGTGTATGGGGCACAGGAGCTCTTCTGGGGGCCCAATCATCTCTTCTGGGGGCCCAATCATGGGGGGCCAAGGAGGCAGTGGTCTGGACACACATCAGGCCCCTCTTCGTTCAACCTGAAAGGTAAGAATGCAGGTAAGATCGACCCACAAATTCCACCAGAAATCAGAAATTCCGAACTAGCCCCTCCCACTTTTGGGGATTTGGGCGTTCGACCCCTTCCGAAGGTCGTAGAAGCTCGAAAATGGTACCAATCGATGCGCAATACCCCACTTGCCAGAAACAAATGCCCTCTCCCACTCTCTACGACCTTCACAAAAAAAGTTATTCAAGAATATCTCCTCGGCTTTTCGGCCATTTGCTACTTCGACCCCTTCCGAAGGTCGTAGGAGCTCGGGGATGGCACCAATCGATCCGCAGGACCCACATTAGTTCAATAGAAACCACTTTCCAAGTCTCTACGACCTTCAGAAAAAAAGTTATTCAAGAATATCTCCTTCTCCAATGTGCTTTCATCCCTAATCCTTACCTTAACCCTAGCTGTTTTAGCGACTTTCTTATTCAGAGGTTCTGGACTTCGATTCGATGCCTAGTCAGGTTCCTTAGACCCTTACCCTAACCACACCACCCCTTGCCTAAACCTAACCCCGCCCACTTTTCAGATTCGCTCGTTCGACCCCTTCCCAAGGTCCTAGAAGCTCGGCGATGGTACCAATCGATCCGCAGTACCCCGTTTAGTAGAGACAGACGCCCTTTCCAAGTCTCTACGACCTTCACAGCAAAAGTTATTCTAGAATATCTCCTCAGCAGGCTATGCTAATGAGGCTGCCTAATTACAATCCCGTTTCTCTCAAATATCTCGGCATAGAAGACACCAAAACTCAAAATTACAGGATATTCACCATCCCAACAGAGAATTCTCCTCAGAAATGTCATTTTATCACATCAAATTCAAAACCCTAAATTCAGGAAAAACCATGACCAAGGTGAACTCACACACAAGACAAGTGCCCCACAGATCAAACAGCTCATTAGACAAATCTTGGAGAAATCCAAAATCAGTCGCTTGGAAGAATGACAGTGAAGCATCTCCTTGGGCCGTGCGGTGTATGGGGCACAGGAGCTCTTCTGGGGGCCCAATCATCTCTTCTGGGGGCCCAATCATGGGGGGCCAAGGAGGCAGTGGTCTGGACACACATCAGGCCCCTCTTCGTTCAACCTGAAAGGTAAGAATGCAGGTAAGATCGACCCACAAATTCCACCAGAAATCAGAAATTCCGAACTAGCCCCTCCCACTTTTGGGGATTTGGGCGTTCGACCCCTTCCGAAGGTCGTAGAAGCTCGAAAATGGTACCAATCGATGCGCAATACCCCACTTGCCAGAAACAAATGCCCTCTCCCACTCTCTACGACCTTCACAAAAAAAGTTATTCAAGAATATCTCCTCGGCTTTTCGGCCATTTGCTACTTCGACCCCTTCCGAAGGTCGTAGGAGCTCGGGGATGGCACCAATCGATCCGCAGGACCCACATTAGTTCAATAGAAACCACTTTCCAAGTCTCTACGACCTTCAGAAAAAAAGTTATTCAAGAATATCTCCTTCTCCAATGTGCTTTCATCCCTAATCCTTACCTTAACCCTAGCTGTTTTAGCGACTTTCTTATTCAGAGGTTCTGGACTTCGATTCGATGCCTAGTCAGGTTCCTTAGACCCTTACCCTAACCACACCACCCCTTGCCTAAACCTAACCCCGCCCACTTTTCAGATTCGCTCGTTCGACCCCTTCCCAAGGTCCTAGAAGCTCGGCGATGGTACCAATCGATCCGCAGTACCCCGTTTAGTAGAGACAGACGCCCTTTCCAAGTCTCTACGACCTTCACAGCAAAAGTTATTCTAGAATATCTCCTCAGCAGGCTATGCTAATGAGGCTGCCTAATTACAATCCCGTTTCTCTCAAATATCTCGGCATAGAAGACACCAAAACTCAAAATTACAGGATATTCACCATCCCAACAGAGAATTCTCCTCAGAAATGTCATTTTATCACATCAAATTCAAAACCCTAAATTCAGGAAAAACCATGACCAAGGTGAACTCACACACAAGACAAGTGCCCCACAGATCAAACAGCTCATTAGACAAATCTTGGAGAAATCCAAAATCAGTCGCTTGGAAGAATGACAGTGAAGCATCTCCTTGGGCCGTGCGGTGTATGGGGCACAGGAGCTCTTCTGGGGGCCCAATCATCTCTTCTGGGGGCCCAATCATGGGGGGCCAAGGAGGCAGTGGTCTGGACACACATCAGGCCCCTCTTCGTTCAACCTGAAAGGTAAGAATGCAGGTAAGATCGACCCACAAATTCCACCAGAAATCAGAAATTCCGAACTAGCCCCTCCCACTTTTGGGGATTTGGGCGTTCGACCCCTTCCGAAGGTCGTAGAAGCTCGAAAATGGTACCAATCGATGCGCAATACCCCACTTGCCAGAAACAAATGCCCTCTCCCACTCTCTACGACCTTCACAAAAAAAGTTATTCAAGAATATCTCCTCGGCTTTTCGGCCATTTGCTACTTCGACCCCTTCCGAAGGTCGTAGGAGCTCGGGGATGGCACCAATCGATCCGCAGGACCCACATTAGTTCAATAGAAACCACTTTCCAAGTCTCTACGACCTTCAGAAAAAAAGTTATTCAAGAATATCTCCTTCTCCAATGTGCTTTCATCCCTAATCCTTACCTTAACCCTAGCTGTTTTAGCGACTTTCTTATTCAGAGGTTCTGGACTTCGATTCGATGCCTAGTCAGGTTCCTTAGACCCTTACCCTAACCACACCACCCCTTGCCTAAACCTAACCCCGCCCACTTTTCAGATTCGCTCGTTCGACCCCTTCCCAAGGTCCTAGAAGCTCGGCGATGGTACCAATCGATCCGCAGTACCCCGTTTAGTAGAGACAGACGCCCTTTCCAAGTCTCTACGACCTTCACAGCAAAAGTTATTCTAGAATATCTCCTCAGCAGGCTATGCTAATGAGGCTGCCTAATTACAATCCCGTTTCTCTCAAATATCTCGGCATAGAAGACACCAAAACTCAAAATTACAGGATATTCACCATCCCAACAGAGAATTCTCCTCAGAAATGTCATTTTATCACATCAAATTCAAAACCCTAAATTCAGGAAAAACCATGACCAAGGTGAACTCACACACAAGACAAGTGCCCCACAGATCAAACAGCTCATTAGACAAATCTTGGAGAAATCCAAAATCAGTCGCTTGGAAGAATGACAGTGAAGCATCTCCTTGGGCCGTGCGGTGTATGGGGCACAGGAGCTCTTCTGGGGGCCCAATCATCTCTTCTGGGGGCCCAATCATGGGGGGCCAAGGAGGCAGTGGTCTGGACACACATCAGGCCCCTCTTCGTTCAACCTGAAAGGTAAGAATGCAGGTAAGATCGACCCACAAATTCCACCAGAAATCAGAAATTCCGAACTAGCCCCTCCCACTTTTGGGGATTTGGGCGTTCGACCCCTTCCGAAGGTCGTAGAAGCTCGAAAATGGTACCAATCGATGCGCAATACCCCACTTGCCAGAAACAAATGCCCTCTCCCACTCTCTACGACCTTCACAAAAAAAGTTATTCAAGAATATCTCCTCGGCTTTTCGGCCATTTGCTACTTCGACCCCTTCCGAAGGTCGTAGGAGCTCGGGGATGGCACCAATCGATCCGCAGGACCCACATTAGTTCAATAGAAACCACTTTCCAAGTCTCTACGACCTTCAGAAAAAAAGTTATTCAAGAATATCTCCTTCTCCAATGTGCTTTCATCCCTAATCCTTACCTTAACCCTAGCTGTTTTAGCGACTTTCTTATTCAGAGGTTCTGGACTTCGATTCGATGCCTAGTCAGGTTCCTTAGACCCTTACCCTAACCACACCACCCCTTGCCTAAACCTAACCCCGCCCACTTTTCAGATTCGCTCGTTCGACCCCTTCCCAAGGTCCTAGAAGCTCGGCGATGGTACCAATCGATCCGCAGTACCCCGTTTAGTAGAGACAGACGCCCTTTCCAAGTCTCTACGACCTTCACAGCAAAAGTTATTCTAGAATATCTCCTCAGCAGGCTATGCTAATGAGGCTGCCTAATTACAATCCCGTTTCTCTCAAATATCTCGGCATAGAAGACACCAAAACTCAAAATTACAGGATATTCACCATCCCAACAGAGAATTCTCCTCAGAAATGTCATTTTATCACATCAAATTCAAAACCCTAAATTCAGGAAAAACCATGACCAAGGTGAACTCACACACAAGACAAGTGCCCCACAGATCAAACAGCTCATTAGACAAATCTTGGAGAAATCCAAAATCAGTCGCTTGGAAGAATGACAGTGAAGCATCTCCTTGGGCCGTGCGGTGTATGGGGCACAGGAGCTCTTCTGGGGGCCCAATCATCTCTTCTGGGGGCCCAATCATGGGGGGCCAAGGAGGCAGTGGTCTGGACACACATCAGGCCCCTCTTCGTTCAACCTGAAAGGTAAGAATGCAGGTAAGATCGACCCACAAATTCCACCAGAAATCAGAAATTCCGAACTAGCCCCTCCCACTTTTGGGGATTTGGGCGTTCGACCCCTTCCGAAGGTCGTAGAAGCTCGAAAATGGTACCAATCGATGCGCAATACCCCACTTGCCAGAAACAAATGCCCTCTCCCACTCTCTACGACCTTCACAAAAAAAGTTATTCAAGAATATCTCCTCGGCTTTTCGGCCATTTGCTACTTCGACCCCTTCCGAAGGTCGTAGGAGCTCGGGGATGGCACCAATCGATCCGCAGGACCCACATTAGTTCAATAGAAACCACTTTCCAAGTCTCTACGACCTTCAGAAAAAAAGTTATTCAAGAATATCTCCTTCTCCAATGTGCTTTCATCCCTAATCCTTACCTTAACCCTAGCTGTTTTAGCGACTTTCTTATTCAGAGGTTCTGGACTTCGATTCGATGCCTAGTCAGGTTCCTTAGACCCTTACCCTAACCACACCACCCCTTGCCTAAACCTAACCCCGCCCACTTTTCAGATTCGCTCGTTCGACCCCTTCCCAAGGTCCTAGAAGCTCGGCGATGGTACCAATCGATCCGCAGTACCCCGTTTAGTAGAGACAGACGCCCTTTCCAAGTCTCTACGACCTTCACAGCAAAAGTTATTCTAGAATATCTCCTCAGCAGGCTATGCTAATGAGGCTGCCTAATTACAATCCCGTTTCTCTCAAATATCTCGGCATAGAAGACACCAAAACTCAAAATTACAGGATATTCACCATCCCAACAGAGAATTCTCCTCAGAAATGTCATTTTATCACATCAAATTCAAAACCCTAAATTCAGGAAAAACCATGACCAAGGTGAACTCACACACAAGACAAGTGCCCCACAGATCAAACAGCTCATTAGACAAATCTTGGAGAAATCCAAAATCAGTCGCTTGGAAGAATGACAGTGAAGCATCTCCTTGGGCCGTGCGGTGTATGGGGCACAGGAGCTCTTCTGGGGGCCCAATCATCTCTTCTGGGGGCCCAATCATGGGGGGCCAAGGAGGCAGTGGTCTGGACACACATCAGGCCCCTCTTCGTTCAACCTGAAAGGTAAGAATGCAGGTAAGATCGACCCACAAATTCCACCAGAAATCAGAAATTCCGAACTAGCCCCTCCCACTTTTGGGGATTTGGGCGTTCGACCCCTTCCGAAGGTCGTAGAAGCTCGAAAATGGTACCAATCGATGCGCAATACCCCACTTGCCAGAAACAAATGCCCTCTCCCACTCTCTACGACCTTCACAAAAAAAGTTATTCAAGAATATCTCCTCGGCTTTTCGGCCATTTGCTACTTCGACCCCTTCCGAAGGTCGTAGGAGCTCGGGGATGGCACCAATCGATCCGCAGGACCCACATTAGTTCAATAGAAACCACTTTCCAAGTCTCTACGACCTTCAGAAAAAAAGTTATTCAAGAATATCTCCTTCTCCAATGTGCTTTCATCCCTAATCCTTACCTTAACCCTAGCTGTTTTAGCGACTTTCTTATTCAGAGGTTCTGGACTTCGATTCGATGCCTAGTCAGGTTCCTTAGACCCTTACCCTAACCACACCACCCCTTGCCTAAACCTAACCCCGCCCACTTTTCAGATTCGCTCGTTCGACCCCTTCCCAAGGTCCTAGAAGCTCGGCGATGGTACCAATCGATCCGCAGTACCCCGTTTAGTAGAGACAGACGCCCTTTCCAAGTCTCTACGACCTTCACAGCAAAAGTTATTCTAGAATATCTCCTCAGCAGGCTATGCTAATGAGGCTGCCTAATTACAATCCCGTTTCTCTCAAATATCTCGGCATAGAAGACACCAAAACTCAAAATTACAGGATATTCACCATCCCAACAGAGAATTCTCCTCAGAAATGTCATTTTATCACATCAAATTCAAAACCCTAAATTCAGGAAAAACCATGACCAAGGTGAACTCACACACAAGACAAGTGCCCCACAGATCAAACAGCTCATTAGACAAATCTTGGAGAAATCCAAAATCAGTCGCTTGGAAGAATGACAGTGAAGCATCTCCTTGGGCCGTGCGGTGTATGGGGCACAGGAGCTCTTCTGGGGGCCCAATCATCTCTTCTGGGGGCCCAATCATGGGGGGCCAAGGAGGCAGTGGTCTGGACACACATCAGGCCCCTCTTCGTTCAACCTGAAAGGTAAGAATGCAGGTAAGATCGACCCACAAATTCCACCAGAAATCAGAAATTCCGAACTAGCCCCTCCCACTTTTGGGGATTTGGGCGTTCGACCCCTTCCGAAGGTCGTAGAAGCTCGAAAATGGTACCAATCGATGCGCAATACCCCACTTGCCAGAAACAAATGCCCTCTCCCACTCTCTACGACCTTCACAAAAAAAGTTATTCAAGAATATCTCCTCGGCTTTTCGGCCATTTGCTACTTCGACCCCTTCCGAAGGTCGTAGGAGCTCGGGGATGGCACCAATCGATCCGCAGGACCCACATTAGTTCAATAGAAACCACTTTCCAAGTCTCTACGACCTTCAGAAAAAAAGTTATTCAAGAATATCTCCTTCTCCAATGTGCTTTCATCCCTAATCCTAACCCTAACCCTAACCCTAACCCTAACCCTAACCCTAACCCTCAG
Source organism: Pleuronectes platessa (assembly GCF_947347685.1). Taxonomy (NCBI): domain Eukaryota; kingdom Metazoa; phylum Chordata; class Actinopteri; order Pleuronectiformes; family Pleuronectidae; genus Pleuronectes; species Pleuronectes platessa. The sequence continues at coordinate 17,775 of NC_070635.1, forward strand.
AAATGTCATTTTATCACATCAAATTCAAAACCCTAAATTCAGGAAAAACCATGACCAAGGTGAACTCACACACAAGACAAGTGCCCCACAGATCAAACAGCTCATTAGACAAATCTTGGAGAAATCCAAAATCAGTCGCTTGGAAGAATGACAGTGAAGCATCTCCTTGGGCCGTGCGGTGTATGGGGCACAGGAGCTCTTCTGGGGGCCCAATCATCTCTTCTGGGGGCCCAATCATGGGGGGCCAAGGAGGCAGTGGTCTGGACACACATCAGGCCCCTCTTCGTTCAACCTGAAAGGTAAGAATGCAGGTAAGATCGACCCACAAATTCCACCAGAAATCAGAAATTCCGAACTAGCCCCTCCCACTTTTGGGGATTTGGGCGTTCGACCCCTTCCGAAGGTCGTAGAAGCTCGAAAATGGTACCAATCGATGCGCAATACCCCACTTGCCAGAAACAAATGCCCTCTCCCACTCTCTACGACCTTCACAAAAAAAGTTATTCAAGAATATCTCCTCGGCTTTTCGGCCATTTGCTACTTCGACCCCTTCCGAAGGTCGTAGGAGCTCGGGGATGGCACCAATCGATCCGCAGGACCCACATTAGTTCAATAGAAACCACTTTCCAAGTCTCTACGACCTTCAGAAAAAAAGTTATTCAAGAATATCTCCTTCTCCAATGTGCTTTCATCCCTAATCCTTACCTTAACCCTAGCTGTTTTAGCGACTTTCTTATTCAGAGGTTCTGGACTTCGATTCGATGCCTAGTCAGGTTCCTTAGACCCTTACCCTAACCACACCACCCCTTGCCTAAACCTAACCCCGCCCACTTTTCAGATTCGCTCGTTCGACCCCTTCCCAAGGTCCTAGAAGCTCGGCGATGGTACCAATCGATCCGCAGTACCCCGTTTAGTAGAGACAGACGCCCTTTCCAAGTCTCTACGACCTTCACAGCAAAAGTTATTCTAGAATATCTCCTCAGCAGGCTATGCTAATGAGGCTGCCTAATTACAATCCCGTTTCTCTCAAATATCTCGGCATAGAAGACACCAAAACTCAAAATTACAGGATATTCACCATCCCAACAGAGAATTCTCCTCAGAAATGTCATTTTATCACATCAAATTCAAAACCCTAAATTCAGGAAAAACCATGACCAAGGTGAACTCACACACAAGACAAGTGCCCCACAGATCAAACAGCTCATTAGACAAATCTTGGAGAAATCCAAAATCAGTCGCTTGGAAGAATGACAGTGAAGCATCTCCTTGGGCCGTGCGGTGTATGGGGCACAGGAGCTCTTCTGGGGGCCCAATCATCTCTTCTGGGGGCCCAATCATGGGGGGCCAAGGAGGCAGTGGTCTGGACACACATCAGGCCCCTCTTCGTTCAACCTGAAAGGTAAGAATGCAGGTAAGATCGACCCACAAATTCCACCAGAAATCAGAAATTCCGAACTAGCCCCTCCCACTTTTGGGGATTTGGGCGTTCGACCCCTTCCGAAGGTCGTAGAAGCTCGAAAATGGTACCAATCGATGCGCAATACCCCACTTGCCAGAAACAAATGCCCTCTCCCACTCTCTACGACCTTCACAAAAAAAGTTATTCAAGAATATCTCCTCGGCTTTTCGGCCATTTGCTACTTCGACCCCTTCCGAAGGTCGTAGGAGCTCGGGGATGGCACCAATCGATCCGCAGGACCCACATTAGTTCAATAGAAACCACTTTCCAAGTCTCTACGACCTTCAGAAAAAAAGTTATTCAAGAATATCTCCTTCTCCAATGTGCTTTCATCCCTAATCCTTACCTTAACCCTAGCTGTTTTAGCGACTTTCTTATTCAGAGGTTCTGGACTTCGATTCGATGCCTAGTCAGGTTCCTTAGACCCTTACCCTAACCACACCACCCCTTGCCTAAACCTAACCCCGCCCACTTTTCAGATTCGCTCGTTCGACCCCTTCCCAAGGTCCTAGAAGCTCGGCGATGGTACCAATCGATCCGCAGTACCCCGTTTAGTAGAGACAGACGCCCTTTCCAAGTCTCTACGACCTTCACAGCAAAAGTTATTCTAGAATATCTCCTCAGCAGGCTATGCTAATGAGGCTGCCTAATTACAATCCCGTTTCTCTCAAATATCTCGGCATAGAAGACACCAAAACTCAAAATTACAGGATATTCACCATCCCAACAGAGAATTCTCCTCAGAAATGTCATTTTATCACATCAAATTCAAAACCCTAAATTCAGGAAAAACCATGACCAAGGTGAACTCACACACAAGACAAGTGCCCCACAGATCAAACAGCTCATTAGACAAATCTTGGAGAAATCCAAAATCAGTCGCTTGGAAGAATGACAGTGAAGCATCTCCTTGGGCCGTGCGGTGTATGGGGCACAGGAGCTCTTCTGGGGGCCCAATCATCTCTTCTGGGGGCCCAATCATGGGGGGCCAAGGAGGCAGTGGTCTGGACACACATCAGGCCCCTCTTCGTTCAACCTGAAAGGTAAGAATGCAGGTAAGATCGACCCACAAATTCCACCAGAAATCAGAAATTCCGAACTAGCCCCTCCCACTTTTGGGGATTTGGGCGTTCGACCCCTTCCGAAGGTCGTAGAAGCTCGAAAATGGTACCAATCGATGCGCAATACCCCACTTGCCAGAAACAAATGCCCTCTCCCACTCTCTACGACCTTCACAAAAAAAGTTATTCAAGAATATCTCCTCGGCTTTTCGGCCATTTGCTACTTCGACCCCTTCCGAAGGTCGTAGGAGCTCGGGGATGGCACCAATCGATCCGCAGGACCCACATTAGTTCAATAGAAACCACTTTCCAAGTCTCTACGACCTTCAGAAAAAAAGTTATTCAAGAATATCTCCTTCTCCAATGTGCTTTCATCCCTAATCCTTACCTTAACCCTAGCTGTTTTAGCGACTTTCTTATTCAGAGGTTCTGGACTTCGATTCGATGCCTAGTCAGGTTCCTTAGACCCTTACCCTAACCACACCACCCCTTGCCTAAACCTAACCCCGCCCACTTTTCAGATTCGCTCGTTCGACCCCTTCCCAAGGTCCTAGAAGCTCGGCGATGGTACCAATCGATCCGCAGTACCCCGTTTAGTAGAGACAGACGCCCTTTCCAAGTCTCTACGACCTTCACAGCAAAAGTTATTCTAGAATATCTCCTCAGCAGGCTATGCTAATGAGGCTGCCTAATTACAATCCCGTTTCTCTCAAATATCTCGGCATAGAAGACACCAAAACTCAAAATTACAGGATATTCACCATCCCAACAGAGAATTCTCCTCAGAAATGTCATTTTATCACATCAAATTCAAAACCCTAAATTCAGGAAAAACCATGACCAAGGTGAACTCACACACAAGACAAGTGCCCCACAGATCAAACAGCTCATTAGACAAATCTTGGAGAAATCCAAAATCAGTCGCTTGGAAGAATGACAGTGAAGCATCTCCTTGGGCCGTGCGGTGTATGGGGCACAGGAGCTCTTCTGGGGGCCCAATCATCTCTTCTGGGGGCCCAATCATGGGGGGCCAAGGAGGCAGTGGTCTGGACACACATCAGGCCCCTCTTCGTTCAACCTGAAAGGTAAGAATGCAGGTAAGATCGACCCACAAATTCCACCAGAAATCAGAAATTCCGAACTAGCCCCTCCCACTTTTGGGGATTTGGGCGTTCGACCCCTTCCGAAGGTCGTAGAAGCTCGAAAATGGTACCAATCGATGCGCAATACCCCACTTGCCAGAAACAAATGCCCTCTCCCACTCTCTACGACCTTCACAAAAAAAGTTATTCAAGAATATCTCCTCGGCTTTTCGGCCATTTGCTACTTCGACCCCTTCCGAAGGTCGTAGGAGCTCGGGGATGGCACCAATCGATCCGCAGGACCCACATTAGTTCAATAGAAACCACTTTCCAAGTCTCTACGACCTTCAGAAAAAAAGTTATTCAAGAATATCTCCTTCTCCAATGTGCTTTCATCCCTAATCCTTACCTTAACCCTAGCTGTTTTAGCGACTTTCTTATTCAGAGGTTCTGGACTTCGATTCGATGCCTAGTCAGGTTCCTTAGACCCTTACCCTAACCACACCACCCCTTGCCTAAACCTAACCCCGCCCACTTTTCAGATTCGCTCGTTCGACCCCTTCCCAAGGTCCTAGAAGCTCGGCGATGGTACCAATCGATCCGCAGTACCCCGTTTAGTAGAGACAGACGCCCTTTCCAAGTCTCTACGACCTTCACAGCAAAAGTTATTCTAGAATATCTCCTCAGCAGGCTATGCTAATGAGGCTGCCTAATTACAATCCCGTTTCTCTCAAATATCTCGGCATAGAAGACACCAAAACTCAAAATTACAGGATATTCACCATCCCAACAGAGAATTCTCCTCAGAAATGTCATTTTATCACATCAAATTCAAAACCCTAAATTCAGGAAAAACCATGACCAAGGTGAACTCACACACAAGACAAGTGCCCCACAGATCAAACAGCTCATTAGACAAATCTTGGAGAAATCCAAAATCAGTCGCTTGGAAGAATGACAGTGAAGCATCTCCTTGGGCCGTGCGGTGTATGGGGCACAGGAGCTCTTCTGGGGGCCCAATCATCTCTTCTGGGGGCCCAATCATGGGGGGCCAAGGAGGCAGTGGTCTGGACACACATCAGGCCCCTCTTCGTTCAACCTGAAAGGTAAGAATGCAGGTAAGATCGACCCACAAATTCCACCAGAAATCAGAAATTCCGAACTAGCCCCTCCCACTTTTGGGGATTTGGGCGTTCGACCCCTTCCGAAGGTCGTAGAAGCTCGAAAATGGTACCAATCGATGCGCAATACCCCACTTGCCAGAAACAAATGCCCTCTCCCACTCTCTACGACCTTCACAAAAAAAGTTATTCAAGAATATCTCCTCGGCTTTTCGGCCATTTGCTACTTCGACCCCTTCCGAAGGTCGTAGGAGCTCGGGGATGGCACCAATCGATCCGCAGGACCCACATTAGTTCAATAGAAACCACTTTCCAAGTCTCTACGACCTTCAGAAAAAAAGTTATTCAAGAATATCTCCTTCTCCAATGTGCTTTCATCCCTAATCCTTACCTTAACCCTAGCTGTTTTAGCGACTTTCTTATTCAGAGGTTCTGGACTTCGATTCGATGCCTAGTCAGGTTCCTTAGACCCTTACCCTAACCACACCACCCCTTGCCTAAACCTAACCCCGCCCACTTTTCAGATTCGCTCGTTCGACCCCTTCCCAAGGTCCTAGAAGCTCGGCGATGGTACCAATCGATCCGCAGTACCCCGTTTAGTAGAGACAGACGCCCTTTCCAAGTCTCTACGACCTTCACAGCAAAAGTTATTCTAGAATATCTCCTCAGCAGGCTATGCTAATGAGGCTGCCTAATTACAATCCCGTTTCTCTCAAATATCTCGGCATAGAAGACACCAAAACTCAAAATTACAGGATATTCACCATCCCAACAGAGAATTCTCCTCAGAAATGTCATTTTATCACATCAAATTCAAAACCCTAAATTCAGGAAAAACCATGACCAAGGTGAACTCACACACAAGACAAGTGCCCCACAGATCAAACAGCTCATTAGACAAATCTTGGAGAAATCCAAAATCAGTCGCTTGGAAGAATGACAGTGAAGCATCTCCTTGGGCCGTGCGGTGTATGGGGCACAGGAGCTCTTCTGGGGGCCCAATCATCTCTTCTGGGGGCCCAATCATGGGGGGCCAAGGAGGCAGTGGTCTGGACACACATCAGGCCCCTCTTCGTTCAACCTGAAAGGTAAGAATGCAGGTAAGATCGACCCACAAATTCCACCAGAAATCAGAAATTCCGAACTAGCCCCTCCCACTTTTGGGGATTTGGGCGTTCGACCCCTTCCGAAGGTCGTAGAAGCTCGAAAATGGTACCAATCGATGCGCAATACCCCACTTGCCAGAAACAAATGCCCTCTCCCACTCTCTACGACCTTCACAAAAAAAGTTATTCAAGAATATCTCCTCGGCTTTTCGGCCATTTGCTACTTCGACCCCTTCCGAAGGTCGTAGGAGCTCGGGGATGGCACCAATCGATCCGCAGGACCCACATTAGTTCAATAGAAACCACTTTCCAAGTCTCTACGACCTTCAGAAAAAAAGTTATTCAAGAATATCTCCTTCTCCAATGTGCTTTCATCCCTAATCCTAACCCTAACCCTAACCCTAACCCTAACCCTAACCCTAACCCTAACCCTAACCCTAACCACACCACCCCTTGCCTAAACCTAACCCCGCCCACTTTTCAGATTCGCTCGTTCGACCCCTTCCCAAGGTCCTAGAAGCTCGGCGATGGTACCAATCGATCCGCAGTACCCCGTTTAGTAGAGACAGACGCCCTTTCCAAGTCTCTACGACCTTCACAGCAAAAGTTATTCTAGAATATCTCCTCAGCAGGCTATGCTAATGAGGCTGCCTAATTACAATCCCGTTTCTCTCAAATATCTCGGCATAGAAGACACCAAAACTCAAAATTACAGGATATTCACCATCCCAACAGAGAATTCTCCTCAGAAATGTCATTTTATCACATCAAATTCAAAACCCTAAATTCAGGAAAAACCATGACCAAGGTGAACTCACACACAAGACAAGTGCCCCACAGATCAAACAGCTCATTAGACAAATCTTGGAGAAATCCAAAATCAGTCGCTTGGAAGAATGACAGTGAAGCATCTCCTTGGGCCGTGCGGTGTATGGGGCACAGGAGCTCTTCTGGGGGCCCAATCATCTCTTCTGGGGGCCCAATCATGGGGGGCCAAGGAGGCAGTGGTCTGGACACACATCAGGCCCCTCTTCGTTCAACCTGAAAGGTAAGAATGCAGGTAAGATCGACCCACAAATTCCACCAGAAATCAGAAATTCCGAACTAGCCCCTCCCACTTTTGGGGATTTGGGCGTTCGACCCCTTCCGAAGGTCGTAGAAGCTCGAAAATGGTACCAATCGATGCGCAATACCCCACTTGCCAGAAACAAATGCCCTCTCCCACTCTCTACGACCTTCACAAAAAAAGTTATTCAAGAATATCTCCTCGGCTTTTCGGCCATTTGCTACTTCGACCCCTTCCGAAGGTCGTAGGAGCTCGGGGATGGCACCAATCGATCCGCAGGACCCACATTAGTTCAATAGAAACCACTTTCCAAGTCTCTACGACCTTCAGAAAAAAAGTTATTCAAGAATATCTCCTTCTCCAATGTGCTTTCATCCCTAATCCTTACCTTAACCCTAGCTGTTTTAGCGACTTTCTTATTCAGAGGTTCTGGACTTCGATTCGATGCCTAGTCAGGTTCCTTAGACCCTTACCCTAACCACACCACCCCTTGCCTAAACCTAACCCCGCCCACTTTTCAGATTCGCTCGTTCGACCCCTTCCCAAGGTCCTAGAAGCTCGGCGATGGTACCAATCGATCCGCAGTACCCCGTTTAGTAGAGACAGACGCCCTTTCCAAGTCTCTACGACCTTCACAGCAAAAGTTATTCTAGAATATCTCCTCAGCAGGCTATGCTAATGAGGCTGCCTAATTACAATCCCGTTTCTCTCAAATATCTCGGCATAGAAGACACCAAAACTCAAAATTACAGGATATTCACCATCCCAACAGAGAATTCTCCTCAGAAATGTCATTTTATCACATCAAATTCAAAACCCTAAATTCAGGAAAAACCATGACCAAGGTGAACTCACACACAAGACAAGTGCCCCACAGATCAAACAGCTCATTAGACAAATCTTGGAGAAATCCAAAATCAGTCGCTTGGAAGAATGACAGTGAAGCATCTCCTTGGGCCGTGCGGTGTATGGGGCACAGGAGCTCTTCTGGGGGCCCAATCATCTCTTCTGGGGGCCCAATCATGGGGGGCCAAGGAGGCAGTGGTCTGGACACACATCAGGCCCCTCTTCGTTCAACCTGAAAGGTAAGAATGCAGGTAAGATCGACCCACAAATTCCACCAGAAATCAGAAATTCCGAACTAGCCCCTCCCACTTTTGGGGATTTGGGCGTTCGACCCCTTCCGAAGGTCGTAGAAGCTCGAAAATGGTACCAATCGATGCGCAATACCCCACTTGCCAGAAACAAATGCCCTCTCCCACTCTCTACGACCTTCACAAAAAAAGTTATTCAAGAATATCTCCTCGGCTTTTCGGCCATTTGCTACTTCGACCCCTTCCGAAGGTCGTAGGAGCTCGGGGATGGCACCAATCGATCCGCAGGACCCACATTAGTTCAATAGAAACCACTTTCCAAGTCTCTACGACCTTCAGAAAAAAAGTTATTCAAGAATATCTCCTTCTCCAATGTGCTTTCATCCCTAATCCTAACCCTAACCCTAACCCTAACCCTAACCCTAACCCTAACCCTAACCCTAACCCTAACCCAATGTGCTTTCATCCCTAATCCTTACCTTAACCCTAGCTGTTTTAGCGACTTTCTTATTCAGAGGTTCTGGACTTCGATTCTATGCCTAGTCAGGTTCCTTAGACCCTTACCCTAACCACACCACCCCTTGCCTAAACCTAACCCCGCCCACTTTTCAGATTCGCTCGTTCGACCCCTTCCCAAGGTCCTAGAAGCTCGGGGATGGTACCAATCGATCCGCAGTACCCCGTTTGGTAGAGACAGACGCCCTTTCCAAGTCTCTACGACCTTCACAACAAAAGTTATTCAAGAATATCTCCTCAGCAGGCTATGCTAATGAGGCGGCCTAATTACAATCCCGTTTCTCTCAAATATCTCGGCATAGAAGACACCAAAACTCAAAATTACAGGATATTCACCATCCCAACAGAGAATTCTCCTCAGAAATGTCATTTTATCACATCAAATTCAAAACCCTAAATTCAGGAAAAACCATGACCAAGGTGAACTCACACACAAGACAAGTGCCCCACAGATCAAACAGCTCATTAGACAAATCTTGGAGAAATCCAAAATCAGTCGCTTGGAAGAATGACAGTGAAGCATACCACACCACCCCTTGCCTAAACCTAACCCCGCCCACTTTTCAGATTCGCTCGTTCGACCCCTTCCCAAGGTCCTAGAAGCTCGGCGATGGTACCAATCGATCCGCAGTACCCCGTTTAGTAGAGACAGACGCCCTTTCCAAGTCTCTACGACCTTCACAGCAAAAGTTATTCTAGAATATCTCCTCAGCAGGCTATGCTAATGAGGCTGCCTAATTACAATCCCGTTTCTCTCAAATATCTCGGCATAGAAGACACCAAAACTCAAAATTACAGGATATTCACCATCCCAACAGAGAATTCTCCTCAGAAATGTCATTTTATCACATCAAATTCAAAACCCTAAATTCAGGAAAAACCATGACCAAGGTGAACTCACACACAAGACAAGTGCCCCACAGATCAAACAGCTCATTAGACAAATCTTGGAGAAATCCAAAATCAGTCGCTTGGAAGAATGACAGTGAAGCATCTCCTTGGGCCGTGCGGTGTATGGGGCACAGGAGCTCTTCTGGGGGCCCAATCATCTCTTCTGGGGGCCCAATCATGGGGGGCCAAGGAGGCAGTGGTCTGGACACACATCAGGCCCCTCTTCGTTCAACCTGAAAGGTAAGAATGCAGGTAAGATCGACCCACAAATTCCACCAGAAATCAGAAATTCCGAACTAGCCCCTCCCACTTTTGGGGATTTGGGCGTTCGACCCCTTCCGAAGGTCGTAGAAGCTCGAAAATGGTACCAATCGATGCGCAATACCCCACTTGCCAGAAACAAATGCCCTCTCCCACTCTCTACGACCTTCACAAAAAAAGTTATTCAAGAATATCTCCTCGGCTTTTCGGCCATTTGCTACTTCGACCCCTTCCGAAGGTCGTAGGAGCTCGGGGATGGCACCAATCGATCCGCAGGACCCACATTAGTTCAATAGAAACCACTTTCCAAGTCTCTACGACCTTCAGAAAAAAAGTTATTCAAGAATATCTCCTTCTCCAATGTGCTTTCATCCCTAATCCTTACCTTAACCCTAGCTGTTTTAGCGACTTTCTTATTCAGAGGTTCTGGACTTCGATTCGATGCCTAGTCAGGTTCCTTAGACCCTTACCCTAACCACACCACCCCTTGCCTAAACCTAACCCCGCCCACTTTTCAGATTCGCTCGTTCGACCCCTTCCCAAGGTCCTAGAAGCTCGGCGATGGTACCAATCGATCCGCAGTACCCCGTTTAGTAGAGACAGACGCCCTTTCCAAGTCTCTACGACCTTCACAGCAAAAGTTATTCTAGAATATCTCCTCAGCAGGCTATGCTAATGAGGCTGCCTAATTACAATCCCGTTTCTCTCAAATATCTCGGCATAGAAGACACCAAAACTCAAAATTACAGGATATTCACCATCCCAACAGAGAATTCTCCTCAGAAATGTCATTTTATCACATCAAATTCAAAACCCTAAATTCAGGAAAAACCATGACCAAGGTGAACTCACACACAAGACAAGTGCCCCACAGATCAAACAGCTCATTAGACAAATCTTGGAGAAATCCAAAATCAGTCGCTTGGAAGAATGACAGTGAAGCATCTCCTTGGGCCGTGCGGTGTATGGGGCACAGGAGCTCTTCTGGGGGCCCAATCATCTCTTCTGGGGGCCCAATCATGGGGGGCCAAGGAGGCAGTGGTCTGGACACACATCAGGCCCCTCTTCGTTCAACCTGAAAGGTAAGAATGCAGGTAAGATCGACCCACAAATTCCACCAGAAATCAGAAATTCCGAACTAGCCCCTCCCACTTTTGGGGATTTGGGCGTTCGACCCCTTCCGAAGGTCGTAGAAGCTCGAAAATGGTACCAATCGATGCGCAATACCCCACTTGCCAGAAACAAATGCCCTCTCCCACTCTCTACGACCTTCACAAAAAAAGTTATTCAAGAATATCTCCTCGGCTTTTCGGCCATTTGCTACTTCGACCCCTTCCGAAGGTCGTAGGAGCTCGGGGATGGCACCAATCGATCCGCAGGACCCACATTAGTTCAATAGAAACCACTTTCCAAGTCTCTACGACCTTCAGAAAAAAAGTTATTCAAGAATATCTCCTTCTCCAATGTGCTTTCATCCCTAATCCTAACCCTAACCCTAACCCTAACCCTAACCCTAACCCTAACCCTAACCCTAACCCTAACCACACCACCCCTTGCCTAAACCTAACCCCGCCCACTTTTCAGATTCGCTCGTTCGACCCCTTCCCAAGGTCCTAGAAGCTCGGCGATGGTACCAATCGATCCGCAGTACCCCGTTTAGTAGAGACAGACGCCCTTTCCAAGTCTCTACGACCTTCACAGCAAAAGTTATTCTAGAATATCTCCTCAGCAGGCTATGCTAATGAGGCTGCCTAATTACAATCCCGTTTCTCTCAAATATCTCGGCATAGAAGACACCAAAACTCAAAATTACAGGATATTCACCATCCCAACAGAGAATTCTCCTCAGAAATGTCATTTTATCACATCAAATTCAAAACCCTAAATTCAGGAAAAACCATGACCAAGGTGAACTCACACACAAGACAAGTGCCCCACAGATCAAACAGCTCATTAGACAAATCTTGGAGAAATCCAAAATCAGTCGCTTGGAAGAATGACAGTGAAGCATCTCCTTGGGCCGTGCGGTGTATGGGGCACAGGAGCTCTTCTGGGGGCCCAATCATCTCTTCTGGGGGCCCAATCATGGGGGGCCAAGGAGGCAGTGGTCTGGACACACATCAGGCCCCTCTTCGTTCAACCTGAAAGGTAAGAATGCAGGTAAGATCGACCCACAAATTCCACCAGAAATCAGAAATTCCGAACTAGCCCCTCCCACTTTTGGGGATTTGGGCGTTCGACCCCTTCCGAAGGTCGTAGAAGCTCGAAAATGGTACCAATCGATGCGCAATACCCCACTTGCCAGAAACAAATGCCCTCTCCCACTCTCTACGACCTTCACAAAAAAAGTTATTCAAGAATATCTCCTCGGCTTTTCGGCCATTTGCTACTTCGACCCCTTCCGAAGGTCGTAGGAGCTCGGGGATGGCACCAATCGATCCGCAGGACCCACATTAGTTCAATAGAAACCACTTTCCAAGTCTCTACGACCTTCAGAAAAAAAGTTATTCAAGAATATCTCCTTCTCCAATGTGCTTTCATCCCTAATCCTTACCTTAACCCTAGCTGTTTTAGCGACTTTCTTATTCAGAGGTTCTGGACTTCGATTCGATGCCTAGTCAGGTTCCTTAGACCCTTACCCTAACCACACCACCCCTTGCCTAAACCTAACCCCGCCCACTTTTCAGATTCGCTCGTTCGACCCCTTCCCAAGGTCCTAGAAGCTCGGCGATGGTACCAATCGATCCGCAGTACCCCGTTTAGTAGAGACAGACGCCCTTTCCAAGTCTCTACGACCTTCACAGCAAAAGTTATTCTAGAATATCTCCTCAGCAGGCTATGCTAATGAGGCTGCCTAATTACAATCCCGTTTCTCTCAAATATCTCGGCATAGAAGACACCAAAACTCAAAATTACAGGATATTCACCATCCCAACAGAGAATTCTCCTCAGAAATGTCATTTTATCACATCAAATTCAAAACCCTAAATTCAGGAAAAACCATGACCAAGGTGAACTCACACACAAGACAAGTGCCCCACAGATCAAACAGCTCATTAGACAAATCTTGGAGAAATCCAAAATCAGTCGCTTGGAAGAATGACAGTGAAGCATCTCCTTGGGCCGTGCGGTGTATGGGGCACAGGAGCTCTTCTGGGGGCCCAATCATCTCTTCTGGGGGCCCAATCATGGGGGGCCAAGGAGGCAGTGGTCTGGACACACATCAGGCCCCTCTTCGTTCAACCTGAAAGGTAAGAATGCAGGTAAGATCGACCCACAAATTCCACCAGAAATCAGAAATTCCGAACTAGCCCCTCCCACTTTTGGGGATTTGGGCGTTCGACCCCTTCCGAAGGTCGTAGAAGCTCGAAAATGGTACCAATCGATGCGCAATACCCCACTTGCCAGAAACAAATGCCCTCTCCCACTCTCTACGACCTTCACAAAAAAAGTTATTCAAGAATATCTCCTCGGCTTTTCGGCCATTTGCTACTTCGACCCCTTCCGAAGGTCGTAGGAGCTCGGGGATGGCACCAATCGATCCGCAGGACCCACATTAGTTCAATAGAAACCACTTTCCAAGTCTCTACGACCTTCAGAAAAAAAGTTATTCAAGAATATCTCCTTCTCCAATGTGCTTTCATCCCTAATCCTAACCCTAACCCTAACCCTAACCCTAACCCTAACCCTAACCCTAACCCTAACCCTAACCCAATGTGCTTTCATCCCTAATCCTTACCTTAACCCTAGCTGTTTTAGCGACTTTCTTATTCAGAGGTTCTGGACTTCGATTCTATGCCTAGTCAGGTTCCTTAGACCCTTACCCTAACCACACCACCCCTTGCCTAAACCTAACCCCGCCCACTTTTCAGATTCGCTCGTTCGACCCCTTCCCAAGGTCCTAGAAGCTCGGGGATGGTACCAATCGATCCGCAGTACCCCGTTTGGTAGAGACAGACGCCCTTTCCAAGTCTCTACGACCTTCACAACAAAAGTTATTCAAGAATATCTCCTCAGCAGGCTATGCTAATGAGGCGGCCTAATTACAATCCCGTTTCTCTCAAATATCTCGGCATAGAAGACACCAAAACTCAAAATTACAGGATATTCACCATCCCAACAGAGAATTCTCCTCAGAAATGTCATTTTATCACATCAAATTCAAAACCCTAAATTCAGGAAAAACCATGACCAAGGTGAACTCACACACAAGACAAGTGCCCCACAGATCAAACAGCTCATTAGACAAATCTTGGAGAAATCCAAAATCAGTCGCTTGGAAGAATGACAGTGAAGCATCTCCTTGGGCCGTGCGGTGTATGGGGCACAGGAGCTCTTCTGGGGGCCCAATCATGGGGGGCCAAGGAGGCAGTGGTCTGGACACACATCAGGCCCCTCTTCATTCAACCTGAAAGGTAAGAATGCAGGTAAGATCGACACAAATTCCACCAGAAATCAGAAATTCCGAACTAGCCCCGCCCACTTTTGGGGATTTGGGCGTTCGACCCCTTCCGAAGGTCGTAGAAGCTCGAAAATGGTACCAATCGATGCGCAATACCCCACTTGCCAGAAACAAATGCCCTCTCCCACTCTCTACGACCTTCACAAAAAAAGTTATTCAAGAATATCTCCTCGGCTTTTCGGCCATTTGCTACTTCGACCCCTTCCGAAGGTCGGAGGAGCTCGGGGATGGCACCAATCGATCCGCAGGACCCACATTAGTTCAATAGAAACCACTTTCCAAGTCTCTACGACCTTCAGAAAAAAAGTTATTCAAGAATATCTCCTTCTCCAATGTGCTTTCATCCCTAATCCTAACCCTAACCCTAACCCTAACCCTAACCCTAACCCTAACCCTAACCCTAACCCTAACCATTTTAACCCAGACCTAAACCTAAATCTCTAACCCTAGCCCTAAACCTAACCCTAAACCACTTAAACTCTAGACCTGGACAGGATCCTAAACCCTAACCCTAACCACTCAACCCTACGCCTAAACCTAACCACTTGTCCCCAATCCTAAACCTAACCCTAAATCTAACCACTTTATATGACCTTAATCCCTAAAAAGCGACAAACAAGAATCCTTTCTAAAAATACCTTAGATTTAGATTACTCTAAACTTAGTGGGACACACCCTGGGGTTTGATCAACCCCGGCGGGGCCTTCCTTGGGAGAGGGTGTCTGGTGGTAATGGCCGAAACACCCAATGACCCTGAGGTACACTACTGATGATGTGTCACCTTATATAGGACTAGGCAAACAAAATAGTTTTAAAAAATAATAGTCCAAATCACTGGTCAAAAACAAACAATTTTAAATAAAACCTTTTTAATACAAAATAAATAATAATCCTCAACTTCAATACAGGATAAGACTAAATAGAAAACTAAGGCATGCCAAATGAACACTAAAATCTGTTTTAATAAGACAATAATAAATAAAACCATTATAAAAGCAAAAAAATCCAAATAAACCGATACAATAGAAAAGTATACAGAAAAATAAAGTTACTTAATATCGAAAACAGAAACAATCTTTTACTTTGATGTTTTACAGCTTTGATAAAACAACATCAAACAAAACAAATTCGACAAGAAAGAGATATGTGAGACTGGAGAGTATTGATGGCGCGCGTCGGCCCGTGCATTGCCTTTGGCTCCCTAGACCAAACTGCCCAGTCGACGGACGAAGCAGGGGGAGTCATCGAGATAGATTTTCTAAACCTAACCCTAACCCGAACAGGCGGGGGGGAGCTCTTGCCCGAACAGGCTTCTCTCCCTGACTCTGCTTCCCTTTTTTTTTAAAAAAAATTTTTTATTGCAATCATAACTTATCAAATGTTTAAATAATGTTTAGAAAGATGTTTTATTATGGGCACCTCCCAATCTGTATACACATAATCGTTTGGTTATTGTCTGTCCTACCAGAATAAATGTATCCACGCCAACAATGATGATAGCGGGTTTATACACACGTAACAATAATAAAAAAATTAAAAAATATTCATTTTTTATTTTTGAAAAATATGAAAAAATTTATTTAAAATAGGCCACCCCTTTTCTTTAGATACACTTTTTTTCTTGAATTTTTTGTATTTCAGGATAACTAGAAAACTTACCCTAACCTCAAACAGGAAGTTAAAAACTCCAACCAGGAAGTAAATTAAAAAACGAAAGTTAAGGTTTCCGCGATAATAACACATTTACCTGGTTAAAGTAGTATCCCAAAATTTTACAAACAGGCATAGTGACTTGGGACTGGCTACAGAACCTGACAAAACACTCATTTATGGTATTAAAAACGGATTTTAAAATTCGCTAATTTGCATAAATAAAAACAGGGGGGCTGATGGGGGATTCCTCCAAAAAAAGTGAAAAACGAAACCATGACTGTAACAGATCATCAGGAGGATGACCTCTCTGCCAAATTGTCTGATTGTTTGAGCATATCCTGTAGTTGTGCGTTGTAATAGGAACACAGGTATGTCTCGGAGATTTCTGTAGTTGTGCGGTGTATTGGAACACAGATTTCTCAGATAGACTCCAGGGTGTCTGGAAGGATCAAGTAGGCAAAAGCTCCGGCGCAAAAAACTTGATTTTTTTCAGCCCTCAGAGTGACTAGAAAGGCAATGCTTGTCATGGCTGGTTCTGGTTACCTCTGGGGGTGACATCTTAATGGAAGCTATGGAGAGTCAAGGAGGCAGAGCTCTGGCGAAAAATTCCTTGTTTCCTCCAAACCCTCATGATAACTGGGAAGGCAATGCTTGTCATGGCTGGTTCTGGTTTTTTTGTGGGAGCTTCCTATGGTTTCTATTTGTGTAAAACTGTAAAAACTTAAAAACCTTTCCGGAGGAAAACAAGCCCGATTCTCAGAACCTGACTGGCCAGACTAGGGATACCTTGCGGTGATAACGAATAGTCTGTGCTGAGCAGGTGGTAAGTATGCGGCCCCCCCAGGTCCGACTTTAGGACAGCACGTGGGGTGTGGTGGTCTAGGGCATCAAGACCTTAAACGTTGCCCAGTCTTCTATGAGGTATAGCCTCACCCATACAACGAAACATTTCTGCTCTACACACGCCGAACCAGAATCTTTTCTCCAAAAATAACCAGACAAATTGGACTCCTTCAAATTGTCACTTTCCTCCAAATTTCCATCCCCTGGTCCAACTTAGTGACCAGCCCGTGGATGCATCGGGACCTAGGAGCTCCTCTCACCACCTCCGTAAAGAAGATAAAATTATTTTTTTCATCTGACTCTGATTAGTATTAACATGGACACAAAAATATAAATTCCTTTGGAAAAAACTAGAACGAAAACTTGTATTTATTTAAATATCATATTTAATTTTTAAATTTTTCCTTTGAAAAATCCTACCTCAACTATTTATCCTAGAAATTATAATTCTACACCAGATTAAATACTTATATCTAACCAATTCACCTTATTACTAGATTCAATCCTAGCCCTAAACAATTTAAATATTTAACCAATACCGAACAACAAAAAAAACCTTACCTATTTAACTTTATACTTACACAGAACTCTTATTGTTACAAATTAAACCTATCCCTAAAACATTTACCAATAACCTTAACCCAACCTTAAACAGCTTTCATTTAGACCTAGACATGACCTTAAATACTAACCCTAACCATTTTAACCCAGACCTAAACCTAAATCTCTAACCCTAGCCCTAAACCTAACCCTAAACTCTAGACCTGGACAGGATCCTAAACCCTAACCCTAACCACTCAACCCTACGCCTAAACCTAACCACTTGTCCCCAATCCTAAACCTAACCCTAAATCTAACCACTTTATATGACCTTAATCCCTAAAAAGCGACAAACAAGAATCCTTTCTAAAAATACCTTAGATTTAGATTACTCTAAACTTAGTGGGACACACCCTGGGGTTTGATCAACCCCGGCGGGGCCTTCCTTGGGAGAGGGTGTCTGGTGGTAATGGCCGAAACACCCAATGACCCTGAGGTACACTACTGATGATGTGTCACCTTATATAGGACTAGGCAAACAAAATATTTTTAAAAAAATAATAGTCCAAATCACTGGTCAAAAACAAACAATTTTAAATAAAACCTTTTTAATACAAAATAAATAATAATCCTCAACTTCAATACAGGATAAGACTAAATAGAAAACTAAGGCATGCCAAATGAACACTAAAATCTGTTTTAATAAGACAATAATAAATAAAACCATTATAAAAGCAAAAAAATCCAAATAAACCGATACAATAGAAAAGTATACAGAAAAATAAAGTTACTTAATATCGAAAACAGAAACAATCTTTTACTTTGATGTTTTACAGCTTTGATAAAACAACATCAAACAAAACAAATTCGACAAGAAAGAGATATGTGAGACTGGAGAGTATTGATGGCGCGCGTCGGCCCGTGCATTGCCTTTGGCTCCCTAGACCAAACTGCCCAGTCGACGGACGAAGCAGGGGGAGTCATCGAGATAGATTTTCTAAACCTAACCCTGCCAGAGCCATCGGATGAGCTTGCTCTCTTTGAAAACCGATTCACATATCCCTACCAAAAAAAAAAAAAAAAAAAAAAAAAAAAAAAAAACAAACAAAAAAAGAATGAAAACTAACATCAAACCATCTCAAGACCCAGAATATACATTAAAGATTTAAAAGAAATGTGTCTTACAAATCCTAAAAATTAAAGAAAAAATCCTTCCTCGATTTTATGTATATCTAACCCTAAATCTAAACAAACCCAGATTGGATTTCCTTCAGAAAACAAGACTATCCAAACAAAAGGATAACACTAGGAATAGATCCCTTTTCCTCTCCCCTCTTCTCTCATGAAAGTGAGAGAGTAGGGGGAGGCAGAGTGTCAGCCCGAACAGGCGGGGGAGAGCTCTTGCCCGAACAGGCTTCTCTCCCTGACTCTGCTTCCCCGTCTAAAAAACATTTTTTTGTAAAAAAATTTTTTTAAAATAGAATAGAAAAATTTTTTTTTTTTTTTTTAAAAAAAACCCAACTTACCCAACCTTATCACAACTATTTTCTTTTTTCTTTTTTTCTTTTTTTTTTTTTTTTTAAACCCCCCCCCCCCCCCTTTTTTCTATATATTTTTCCAATATGAGAGAGACATGTCGATCCCTAACTCTGACCTCAAGGACTACAAACTCCTGTTCAGAGTCTTCGCTCGCTGTATAAAAACCCACCACCACCTGGAATATGCTAATTCCTCACTAGACTCAACCACCCCGCAAGGGCTGCTAAAACTACAGACCGAAATTATTAAAGGGGTCTACCCATTATTAAAGGGGTCTACCCAGCTTGCCCCAACAGTCTTCAAAAAATACTACAACGGGAAGAACTGGTCCTATACCACATTGCAAATATTGGAGGACCATTATAAATCTCTAATCACAGACTGTTAGAACGAAACCCTACTCTTACCTAAAACAGATTGATAAAGAGCACTATTCGTGGCGACAAGATGTGTGAAAAAAGACATGAACCAAATCAAAACAACCACCTTAGAACAAGTGAAATACGCCATAAAAAACCTTTGCAAAACCGACATAACACAGGACGAAATTGCTAACGGACAAAAACCCTTAATCCCCAGACCCATACCGATATATTGATTATCGACCTGACCCAAGATGATGAGGAAAAACCACCCGGAATATGCTAATTCCTAACCAGACTCAACCACCCCACAAGGGCTGCTAAAACTACAGACCGCGATTATTAAAGGGGTCTACCCAGCTTGCCCCAACAAAACAACAGATTTCATAAAACAAATCCCTAATCACAGACTGTCGGAACGAAACCCTACTCTTGCCTAAAGCAGATTGGGAAAGAACACTATTCGTGGCGACAAGATATGTGAAAAAAAGAAAGAGAAAAAAAAGACATGAACCAAATCAAAACAACCACCTTAGAACAAGCGAAAGACGCCATAAAAAACCTTTGCAAAACCGACATAACACATGACGAAATCGCTAACAAACAAAAACCCTTAATCCCCAGACCCACAACCGATATATTGATTATCGACCTGACCCAAGATGATGAGGAAGAGAACCACTCCAACAAAATGAGAACAAATCACGACAATACGGACAATCAAGAACCAGCAAAAAAGAAACAAAGACATAACCCGGAAGAAAACCCGTCATCAAACCCACCAATACCAACAACTATCCAAACCGACCAAACCAACAAACCGCTTTATCACAGACATGAACATAATGGCGATAAAACACTTAACTGGGACCTAACACCAAGCCGACCGATCATTATCATGCGGGACTCACCGGCTAGACAAAGAGGTTATTAAACTGTCAACCCATTATGTCTTAACACCAATCCAGAGACAACTTTTAAAGAAAAGTCTTTCTTTCATACCATCAGTCAAAACCATAGACAATCAAAGAGTTTCCCTACAAACTAACTTAACAGAATACCATAGACGACTGAATTAACACCAGATAAACTACCACCAGAATTACTGGCACTAATTAAAACTGATCATGTCATATTAAAATTGACAAACCCAGACCTGAGTTCCTCCGAAAAACAAGAATTTAATTCACATTAGAAATAGATCCCTTTTCCTCTCCCCTCTTCTCTCATGAAAATGAGAGAGTAGGGGGAGGCAGAGTGTCAGCCCGAACAGGCGGGGGGGAGCTCTTGCCCGAACAGGCTTCTCTCCCTGACTCTGCTTCCCTTTTTTTTTAAAAAAAATTTTTTATTGCAATCATAACTTATCAAATGTTTAAATAATGTTTAGAAAGATGTTTTATTATGGGCACCTCCCAATCTGTATACACATAATCGTTTGGTTATTGTCTGTCCTACCAGAATAAATGTATCCACGCCAACAATGATGATAGCGGGTTTATACACACGTAACAATAATAAAAAAATTAAAAAATATTCATTTTTTATTTTTGAAAAATATGAAAAAATTTATTTAAAATAGGCCACCCCTTTTCTTTAGATACACTTTTTTTCTTGAATTTTTTGTATTTCAGGATAACTAGAAAACTTACCCTAACCTCAAACAGGAAGTTAAAAACTCCAACCAGGAAGTAAATTAAAAAACGAAAGTTAAGGTTTCCGCGATAATAACACATTTACCTGGTTAAAGTAGTATCCCAAAATTTTACAAACAGGCATAGTGACTTGGGACTGGCTACAGAACCTGACAAAACACTCATTTATGGTATTAAAAACGGATTTTAAAATTCGCTAATTTGCATAAATAAAAACAGGGGGGCTGATGGGGGATTCCTCCAAAAAAAGTGAAAAACGAAACCATGACTGTAACAGATCATCAGGAGGATGACCTCTCTGCCAAATTGTCTGATTGTTTGAGCATATCCTGTAGTTGTGCGTTGTAATAGGAACACAGGTATGTCTCGGAGATTTCTGTAGTTGTGCGGTGTATTGGAACACAGATTTCTCAGATAGACTCCAGGGTGTCTGGAAGGATCAAGTAGGCAAAAGCTCCGGCGCAAAAAACTTGATTTTTTTCAGCCCTCAGAGTGACTAGAAAGGCAATGCTTGTCATGGCTGGTTCTGGTTACCTCTGGGGGTGACATCTTAATGGAAGCTATGGAGAGTCAAGGAGGCAGAGCTCTGGCGAAAAATTCCTTGTTTCCTCCAAACCCTCATGATAACTGGGAAGGCAATGCTTGTCATGGCTGGTTCTGGTTTTTTTGTGGGAGCTTCCTATGGTTTCTATTTGTGTAAAACTGTAAAAACTTAAAAACCTTTCCGGAGGAAAACAAGCCCGATTCTCAGAACCTGACTGGCCAGACTAGGGATACCTTGCGGTGATAACGAATAGTCTGTGCTGAGCAGGTGGTAAGTATGCGGCCCCCCCAGGTCCGACTTTAGGACAGCACGTGGGGTGTGGTGGTCTAGGGCATCAAGACCTTAAACGTTGCCCAGTCTTCTATGAGGTATAGCCTCACCCATACAACGAAACATTTCTGCTCTACACACGCCGAACCAGAATCTTTTCTCCAAAAATAACCAGACAAATTGGACTCCTTCAAATTGTCACTTTCCTCCAAATTTCCATCCCCTGGTCCAACTTAGTGACCAGCCCGTGGATGCATCGGGACCTAGGAGCTCCTCTCACCACCTCCGTAAAGAAGATAAAATTATTTTTTTCATCTGACTCTGATTAGTATTAACATGGACACAAAAATATAAATTCCTTTGGAAAAAACTAGAACGAAAACTTGTATTTATTTAAATATCATATTTAATTTTTAAATTTTTCCTTTGAAAAATCCTACCTCAACTATTTATCCTAGAAATTATAATTCTACACCAGATTAAATACTTATATCTAACCAATTCACCTTATTACTAGATTCAATCCTAGCCCTAAACAATTTAAATATTTAACCAATACCGAACAACAAAAAAAACCTTACCTATTTAACTTTATACTTACACAGAACTCTTATTGTTACAAATTAAACCTATCCCTAAAACATTTACCAATAACCTTAACCCAACCTTAAACAGCTTTCATTTAGACCTAGACATGACCTTAAATACTAACCCTAACCATTTTAACCCAGACCTAAACCTAAATCTCTAACCCTAGCCCTAAACCTAACCCTAAACCACTTAAACTCTAGACCTGGACAGGATCCTAAACCCTAACCCTAACCACTCAACCCTACGCCTAAACCTAACCACTTGTCCCCAATCCTAAACCTAACCCTAAATCTAACCACTTTATATGACCTTAATCCCTAAAAAGCGACAAACAAGAATCCTTTCTAAAAATACCTTAGATTTAGATTACTCTAAACTTAGTGGGACACACCCTGGGGTTTGATCAACCCCGGCGGGGCCTTCCTTGGGAGAGGGTGTCTGGTGGTAATGGCCGAAACACCCAATGACCCTGAGGTACACTACTGATGATGTGTCACCTTATATAGGACTAGGCAAACAAAATATTTTTAAAAAAATAATAGTCCAAATCACTGGTCAAAAACAAACAATTTTAAATAAAACCTTTTTAATACAAAATAAATAATAATCCTCAACTTCAATACAGGATAAGACTAAATAGAAAACTAAGGCATGCCAAATGAACACTAAAATCTGTTTTAATAAGACAATAATAAATAAAACCATTATAAAAGCAAAAAAATCCAAATAAACCGATACAATAGAAAAGTATACAGAAAAATAAAGTTACTTAATATCGAAAACAGAAACAATCTTTTACTTTGATGTTTTACAGCTTTGATAAAACAACATCAAACAAAACAAATTCGACAAGAAAGAGATATGTGAGACTGGAGAGTATTGATGGCGCGCGTCGGCCCGTGCATTGCCTTTGGCTCCCTAGACCAAACTGCCCAGTCGACGGACGAAGCAGGGGGAGTCATCGAGATAGATTTTCTAAACCTAACCCTGCCAGAGCCATCGGATGAGCTTGCTCTCTTTGAAAACCGATTCACATATCCCTACCAAAAAAAAAAAAAACAAACAAAAAAAGAATGAAAACTAACATCAAACCATCTCAAGACCCAGAATATACATTAAAGATTTAAAAGAAATGTGTCTTACAAATCCTAAAAATTAAAGAAAAAATCCTTCCTCGATTTTATGTATATCTAACCCTAAATCTAAACAAACCCAGATTGGATTTCCTTCAGAAAACAAGACTATCCAAACAAAAGGATAACACTAGGAATAGATCCCTTTTCCTCTCCCCTCTTCTCTCATGAAAGTGAGAGAGTAGGGGGAGGCAGAGTGTCAGCCCGAACAGGCGGGGGAGAGCTCTTGCCCGAACAGGCTTCTCTCCCTGACTCTGCTTCCCCGTCTAAAAAACATTTTTTTGTAAAAAAATTTTTTTAAAATAGAATAGAAAAATTTTTTTTTTTTTTTTTAAAAAAAACCCAACTTACCCAACCTTATCACAACTATTTTCTTTTTTCTTTTTTTCTTTTTTTTTTTTTTTTTTTAAACCCCCCCCCCCCCCTTTTTTCTATATATTTTTCCAATATGAGAGAGACATGTCGATCCCTAACTCTGACCTCAAGGACTACAAACTCCTGTTCAGAGTCTTCGCTCGCTGTATAAAAACCCACCACCACCTGGAATATGCTAATTCCTCACTAGACTCAACCACCCCGCAAGGGCTGCTAAAACTACAGACCGAAATTATTAAAGGGGTCTACCCATTATTAAAGGGGTCTACCCAGCTTGCCCCAACAGTCTTCAAAAAATACTACAACGGGAAGAACTGGTCCTATACCACATTGCAAATATTGGAGGACCATTATAAATCTCTAATCACAGACTGTTAGAACGAAACCCTACTCTTACCTAAAACAGATTGATAAAGAGCACTATTCGTGGCGACAAGATGTGTGAAAAAAGACATGAACCAAATCAAAACAACCACCTTAGAACAAGTGAAATACGCCATAAAAAACCTTTGCAAAACCGACATAACACAGGACGAAATTGCTAACGGACAAAAACCCTTAATCCCCAGACCCATACCGATATATTGATTATCGACCTGACCCAAGATGATGAGGAAAAACCACCCGGAATATGCTAATTCCTAACCAGACTCAACCACCCCACAAGGGCTGCTAAAACTACAGACCGCGATTATTAAAGGGGTCTACCCAGCTTGCCCCAACAAAACAACAGATTTCATAAAACAAATCCCTAATCACAGACTGTCGGAACGAAACCCTACTCTTGCCTAAAGCAGATTGGGAAAGAACACTATTCGTGGCGACAAGATATGTGAAAAAAAGAAAGAGAAAAAAAAGACATGAACCAAATCAAAACAACCACCTTAGAACAAGCGAAAGACGCCATAAAAAACCTTTGCAAAACCGACATAACACATGACGAAATCGCTAACAAACAAAAACCCTTAATCCCCAGACCCACAACCGATATATTGATTATCGACCTGACCCAAGATGATGAGGAAGAGAACCACTCCAACAAAATGAGAACAAATCACGACAATACGGACAATCAAGAACCAGCAAAAAAGAAACAAAGACATAACCCGGAAGAAAACCCGTCATCAAACCCACCAATACCAACAACTATCCAAACCGACCAAACCAACAAACCGCTTTATCACAGACATGAACATAATGGCGATAAAACACTTAACTGGGACCTAACACCAAGCCGACCGATCATTATCATGCGGGACTCACCGGCTAGACAAAGAGGTTATTAAACTGTCAACCCATTATGTCTTAACACCAATCCAGAGACAACTTTTAAAGAAAAGTCTTTCTTTCATACCATCAGTCAAAACCATAGACAATCAAAGAGTTTCCCTACAAACTAACTTAACAGAATACCATAGACGACTGAATTAACACCAGATAAACTACCACCAGAATTACTGGCACTAATTAAAACTGATCATGTCATATTAAAATTGACAAACCCAGACCTGAGTTCCTCCGAAAAACAAGAATTTAATTCACATTAGAAATAGATCCCTTTTCCTCTCCCCTCTTCTCTCATGAAAATGAGAGAGTAGGGGGAGGCAGAGTGTCAGCCCGAACAGGCGGGGGGGAGCTCTTGCCCGAACAGGCTTCTCTCCCTGACTCTGCTTCCCTTTTTTTTTAAAAAAAATTTTTTATTGCAATCATAACTTATCAAATGTTTAAATAATGTTTAGAAAGATGTTTTATTATGGGCACCTCCCAATCTGTATACACATAATCGTTTGGTTATTGTCTGTCCTACCAGAATAAATGTATCCACGCCAACAATGATGATAGCGGGTTTATACACACGTAACAATAATAAAAAAATTAAAAAATATTCATTTTTTATTTTTGAAAAATATGAAAAAATTTATTTAAAATAGGCCACCCCTTTTCTTTAGATACACTTTTTTTCTTGAATTTTTTGTATTTCAGGATAACTAGAAAACTTACCCTAACCTCAAACAGGAAGTTAAAAACTCCAACCAGGAAGTAAATTAAAAAACGAAAGTTAAGGTTTCCGCGATAATAACACATTTACCTGGTTAAAGTAGTATCCCAAAATTTTACAAACAGGCATAGTGACTTGGGACTGGCTACAGAACCTGACAAAACACTCATTTATGGTATTAAAAACGGATTTTAAAATTCGCTAATTTGCATAAATAAAAACAGGGGGGCTGATGGGGGATTCCTCCAAAAAAAGTGAAAAACGAAACCATGACTGTAACAGATCATCAGGAGGATGACCTCTCTGCCAAATTGTCTGATTGTTTGAGCATATCCTGTAGTTGTGCGTTGTAATAGGAACACAGGTATGTCTCGGAGATTTCTGTAGTTGTGCGGTGTATTGGAACACAGATTTCTCAGATAGACTCCAGGGTGTCTGGAAGGATCAAGTAGGCAAAAGCTCCGGCGCAAAAAACTTGATTTTTTTCAGCCCTCAGAGTGACTAGAAAGGCAATGCTTGTCATGGCTGGTTCTGGTTACCTCTGGGGGTGACATCTTAATGGAAGCTATGGAGAGTCAAGGAGGCAGAGCTCTGGCGAAAAATTCCTTGTTTCCTCCAAACCCTCATGATAACTGGGAAGGCAATGCTTGTCATGGCTGGTTCTGGTTTTTTTGTGGGAGCTTCCTATGGTTTCTATTTGTGTAAAACTGTAAAAACTTAAAAACCTTTCCGGAGGAAAACAAGCCCGATTCTCAGAACCTGACTGGCCAGACTAGGGATACCTTGCGGTGATAACGAATAGTCTGTGCTGAGCAGGTGGTAAGTATGCGGCCCCCCCAGGTCCGACTTTAGGACAGCACGTGGGGTGTGGTGGTCTAGGGCATCAAGACCTTAAACGTTGCCCAGTCTTCTATGAGGTATAGCCTCACCCATACAACGAAACATTTCTGCTCTACACACGCCGAACCAGAATCTTTTCTCCAAAAATAACCAGACAAATTGGACTCCTTCAAATTGTCACTTTCCTCCAAATTTCCATCCCCTGGTCCAACTTAGTGACCAGCCCGTGGATGCATCGGGACCTAGGAGCTCCTCTCACCACCTCCGTAAAGAAGATAAAATTATTTTTTTCATCTGACTCTGATTAGTATTAACATGGACACAAAAATATAAATTCCTTTGGAAAAAACTAGAACGAAAACTTGTATTTATTTAAATATCATATTTAATTTTTAAATTTTTCCTTTGAAAAATCCTACCTCAACTATTTATCCTAGAAATTATAATTCTACACCAGATTAAATACTTATATCTAACCAATTCACCTTATTACTAGATTCAATCCTAGCCCTAAACAATTTAAATATTTAACCAATACCGAACAACAAAAAAAACCTTA
Organism: Pleuronectes platessa; assembly: GCF_947347685.1. NCBI lineage: Eukaryota > Metazoa > Chordata > Actinopteri > Pleuronectiformes > Pleuronectidae > Pleuronectes > Pleuronectes platessa. The sequence continues at coordinate 44,797 of NC_070635.1, forward strand.
CCTATTTAACTTTATACTTACACAGAACTCTTATTGTTACAAATTAAACCTATCCCTAAAACATTTACCAATAACCTTAACCCAACCTTAAACAGCTTTCATTTAGACCTAGACATGACCTTAAATACTAACCCTAACCATTTTAACCCAGACCTAAACCTAAATCTCTAACCCTAGCCCTAAACCTAACCCTAAACCACTTAAACTCTAGACCTGGACAGGATCCTAAACCCTAACCCTAACCACTCAACCCTACGCCTAAACCTAACCACTTGTCCCCAATCCTAAACCTAACCCTAAATCTAACCACTTTATATGACCTTAATCCCTAAAAAGCGACAAACAAGAATCCTTTCTAAAAATACCTTAGATTTAGATTACTCTAAACTTAGTGGGACACACCCTGGGGTTTGATCAACCCCGGCGGGGCCTTCCTTGGGAGAGGGTGTCTGGTGGTAATGGCCGAAACACCCAATGACCCTGAGGTACACTACTGATGATGTGTCACCTTATATAGGACTAGGCAAACAAAATATTTTTAAAAAAATAATAGTCCAAATCACTGGTCAAAAACAAACAATTTTAAATAAAACCTTTTTAATACAAAATAAATAATAATCCTCAACTTCAATACAGGATAAGACTAAATAGAAAACTAAGGCATGCCAAATGAACACTAAAATCTGTTTTAATAAGACAATAATAAATAAAACCATTATAAAAGCAAAAAAATCCAAATAAACCGATACAATAGAAAAGTATACAGAAAAATAAAGTTACTTAATATCGAAAACAGAAACAATCTTTTACTTTGATGTTTTACAGCTTTGATAAAACAACATCAAACAAAACAAATTCGACAAGAAAGAGATATGTGAGACTGGAGAGTATTGATGGCGCGCGTCGGCCCGTGCATTGCCTTTGGCTCCCTAGACCAAACTGCCCAGTCGACGGACGAAGCAGGGGGAGTCATCGAGATAGATTTTCTAAACCTAACCCTGCCAGAGCCATCGGATGAGCTTGCTCTCTTTGAAAACCGATTCACATATCCCTACCAAAAAAAAAAAAAAAAAAAAAAAAACAAACAAAAAAAGAATGAAAACTAACATCAAACCATCTCAAGACCCAGAATATACATTAAAGATTTAAAAGAAATGTGTCTTACAAATCCTAAAAATTAAAGAAAAAATCCTTCCTCGATTTTATGTATATCTAACCCTAAATCTAAACAAACCCAGATTGGATTTCCTTCAGAAAACAAGACTATCCAAACAAAAGGATAACACTAGGAATAGATCCCTTTTCCTCTCCCCTCTTCTCTCATGAAAGTGAGAGAGTAGGGGGAGGCAGAGTGTCAGCCCGAACAGGCGGGGGAGAGCTCTTGCCCGAACAGGCTTCTCTCCCTGACTCTGCTTCCCCGTCTAAAAAACATTTTTTTGTAAAAAAATTTTTTTAAAATAGAATAGAAAAATTTTTTTTTTTTTTTTTAAAAAAAACCCAACTTACCCAACCTTATCACAACTATTTTCTTTTTTCTTTTTTTCTTTTTTTTTTTTTTTAAACCCCCCCCCCCCCCTTTTTTCTATATATTTTTCCAATATGAGAGAGACATGTCGATCCCTAACTCTGACCTCAAGGACTACAAACTCCTGTTCAGAGTCTTCGCTCGCTGTATAAAAACCCACCACCACCTGGAATATGCTAATTCCTCACTAGACTCAACCACCCCGCAAGGGCTGCTAAAACTACAGACCGAAATTATTAAAGGGGTCTACCCATTATTAAAGGGGTCTACCCAGCTTGCCCCAACAGTCTTCAAAAAATACTACAACGGGAAGAACTGGTCCTATACCACATTGCAAATATTGGAGGACCATTATAAATCTCTAATCACAGACTGTTAGAACGAAACCCTACTCTTACCTAAAACAGATTGATAAAGAGCACTATTCGTGGCGACAAGATGTGTGAAAAAAGACATGAACCAAATCAAAACAACCACCTTAGAACAAGTGAAATACGCCATAAAAAACCTTTGCAAAACCGACATAACACAGGACGAAATTGCTAACGGACAAAAACCCTTAATCCCCAGACCCATACCGATATATTGATTATCGACCTGACCCAAGATGATGAGGAAAAACCACCCGGAATATGCTAATTCCTAACCAGACTCAACCACCCCACAAGGGCTGCTAAAACTACAGACCGCGATTATTAAAGGGGTCTACCCAGCTTGCCCCAACAAAACAACAGATTTCATAAAACAAATCCCTAATCACAGACTGTCGGAACGAAACCCTACTCTTGCCTAAAGCAGATTGGGAAAGAACACTATTCGTGGCGACAAGATATGTGAAAAAAAGAAAGAGAAAAAAAAGACATGAACCAAATCAAAACAACCACCTTAGAACAAGCGAAAGACGCCATAAAAAACCTTTGCAAAACCGACATAACACATGACGAAATCGCTAACAAACAAAAACCCTTAATCCCCAGACCCACAACCGATATATTGATTATCGACCTGACCCAAGATGATGAGGAAGAGAACCACTCCAACAAAATGAGAACAAATCACGACAATACGGACAATCAAGAACCAGCAAAAAAGAAACAAAGACATAACCCGGAAGAAAACCCGTCATCAAACCCACCAATACCAACAACTATCCAAACCGACCAAACCAACAAACCGCTTTATCACAGACATGAACATAATGGCGATAAAACACTTAACTGGGACCTAACACCAAGCCGACCGATCATTATCATGCGGGACTCACCGGCTAGACAAAGAGGTTATTAAACTGTCAACCCATTATGTCTTAACACCAATCCAGAGACAACTTTTAAAGAAAAGTCTTTCTTTCATACCATCAGTCAAAACCATAGACAATCAAAGAGTTTCCCTACAAACTAACTTAACAGAATACCATAGACGACTGAATTAACACCAGATAAACTACCACCAGAATTACTGGCACTAATTAAAACTGATCATGTCATATTAAAATTGACAAACCCAGACCTGAGTTCCTCCGAAAAACAAGAATTTAATTCACATTAGAAATAGATCCCTTTTCCTCTCCCCTCTTCTCTCATGAAAATGAGAGAGTAGGGGGAGGCAGAGTGTCAGCCCGAACAGGCGGGGGGGAGCTCTTGCCCGAACAGGCTTCTCTCCCTGACTCTGCTTCCCTTTTTTTTTAAAAAAAATTTTTTATTGCAATCATAACTTATCAAATGTTTAAATAATGTTTAGAAAGATGTTTTATTATGGGCACCTCCCAATCTGTATACACATAATCGTTTGGTTATTGTCTGTCCTACCAGAATAAATGTATCCACGCCAACAATGATGATAGCGGGTTTATACACACGTAACAATAATAAAAAAATTAAAAAATATTCATTTTTTATTTTTGAAAAATATGAAAAAATTTATTTAAAATAGGCCACCCCTTTTCTTTAGATACACTTTTTTTCTTGAATTTTTTGTATTTCAGGATAACTAGAAAACTTACCCTAACCTCAAACAGGAAGTTAAAAACTCCAACCAGGAAGTAAATTAAAAAACGAAAGTTAAGGTTTCCGCGATAATAACACATTTACCTGGTTAAAGTAGTATCCCAAAATTTTACAAACAGGCATAGTGACTTGGGACTGGCTACAGAACCTGACAAAACACTCATTTATGGTATTAAAAACGGATTTTAAAATTCGCTAATTTGCATAAATAAAAACAGGGGGGCTGATGGGGGATTCCTCCAAAAAAAGTGAAAAACGAAACCATGACTGTAACAGATCATCAGGAGGATGACCTCTCTGCCAAATTGTCTGATTGTTTGAGCATATCCTGTAGTTGTGCGTTGTAATAGGAACACAGGTATGTCTCGGAGATTTCTGTAGTTGTGCGGTGTATTGGAACACAGATTTCTCAGATAGACTCCAGGGTGTCTGGAAGGATCAAGTAGGCAAAAGCTCCGGCGCAAAAAACTTGATTTTTTTCAGCCCTCAGAGTGACTAGAAAGGCAATGCTTGTCATGGCTGGTTCTGGTTACCTCTGGGGGTGACATCTTAATGGAAGCTATGGAGAGTCAAGGAGGCAGAGCTCTGGCGAAAAATTCCTTGTTTCCTCCAAACCCTCATGATAACTGGGAAGGCAATGCTTGTCATGGCTGGTTCTGGTTTTTTTGTGGGAGCTTCCTATGGTTTCTATTTGTGTAAAACTGTAAAAACTTAAAAACCTTTCCGGAGGAAAACAAGCCCGATTCTCAGAACCTGACTGGCCAGACTAGGGATACCTTGCGGTGATAACGAATAGTCTGTGCTGAGCAGGTGGTAAGTATGCGGCCCCCCCAGGTCCGACTTTAGGACAGCACGTGGGGTGTGGTGGTCTAGGGCATCAAGACCTTAAACGTTGCCCAGTCTTCTATGAGGTATAGCCTCACCCATACAACGAAACATTTCTGCTCTACACACGCCGAACCAGAATCTTTTCTCCAAAAATAACCAGACAAATTGGACTCCTTCAAATTGTCACTTTCCTCCAAATTTCCATCCCCTGGTCCAACTTAGTGACCAGCCCGTGGATGCATCGGGACCTAGGAGCTCCTCTCACCACCTCCGTAAAGAAGATAAAATTATTTTTTTCATCTGACTCTGATTAGTATTAACATGGACACAAAAATATAAATTCCTTTGGAAAAAACTAGAACGAAAACTTGTATTTATTTAAATATCATATTTAATTTTTAAATTTTTCCTTTGAAAAATCCTACCTCAACTATTTATCCTAGAAATTATAATTCTACACCAGATTAAATACTTATATCTAACCAATTCACCTTATTACTAGATTCAATCCTAGCCCTAAACAATTTAAATATTTAACCAATACCGAACAACAAAAAAAACCTTACCTATTTAACTTTATACTTACACAGAACTCTTATTGTTACAAATTAAACCTATCCCTAAAACATTTACCAATAACCTTAACCCAACCTTAAACAGCTTTCATTTAGACCTAGACATGACCTTAAATACTAACCCTAACCATTTTAACCCAGACCTAAACCTAAATCTCTAACCCTAGCCCTAAACCTAACCCTAAACCACTTAAACTCTAGACCTGGACAGGATCCTAAACCCTAACCCTAACCACTCAACCCTACGCCTAAACCTAACCACTTGTCCCCAATCCTAAACCTAACCCTAAATCTAACCACTTTATATGACCTTAATCCCTAAAAAGCGACAAACAAGAATCCTTTCTAAAAATACCTTAGATTTAGATTACTCTAAACTTAGTGGGACACACCCTGGGGTTTGATCAACCCCGGCGGGGCCTTCCTTGGGAGAGGGTGTCTGGTGGTAATGGCCGAAACACCCAATGACCCTGAGGTACACTACTGATGATGTGTCACCTTATATAGGACTAGGCAAACAAAATATTTTTAAAAAAATAATAGTCCAAATCACTGGTCAAAAACAAACAATTTTAAATAAAACCTTTTTAATACAAAATAAATAATAATCCTCAACTTCAATACAGGATAAGACTAAATAGAAAACTAAGGCATGCCAAATGAACACTAAAATCTGTTTTAATAAGACAATAATAAATAAAACCATTATAAAAGCAAAAAAATCCAAATAAACCGATACAATAGAAAAGTATACAGAAAAATAAAGTTACTTAATATCGAAAACAGAAACAATCTTTTACTTTGATGTTTTACAGCTTTGATAAAACAACATCAAACAAAACAAATTCGACAAGAAAGAGATATGTGAGACTGGAGAGTATTGATGGCGCGCGTCGGCCCGTGCATTGCCTTTGGCTCCCTAGACCAAACTGCCCAGTCGACGGACGAAGCAGGGGGAGTCATCGAGATAGATTTTCTAAACCTAACCCTAGCCTAAACCTAACCCCGCCCACTTTTCAGATTCGCTCGTTCGACCCCTTCCCAAGGTCCTAGAAGCTCGGCGATGGTACCAATCGATCCGCAGTACCCCATTTAGTAGAGACAGACGCCCTTTCCAAGTCTCTACGACCTTCACAGCAAAAGTTATTCTAGAATATCTCCTCAGCAGGCTATGCTAATGAGGCTGCCTAATTACAATCCCGTTTCTCTCAAATATCTCGGCATAGAAGACACCAAAACTCAAAATTACAGGATATTCACCATCCCAACAGAGAATTCTCCTCAGAAATGTCATTTTATCACATCAAATTCAAAACCCTAAATTCAGGAAAAACCATGACCAAGGTGAACTCACACACAAGACAAGTGCCCCACAGATCAAACAGCTCATTAGACAAATCTTGGAGAAATCCAAAATCAGTCGCTTGGAAGAATGACAGTGAAGCATCTCCTTGGGCCGTGCGGTGTATGGGGCACAGGAGCTCTTCTGGGGGCCCAATCATGGGGGGCCAAGGAGGCAGTGGTCTGGACACACATCAGGCCCCTCTTCGTTCAACCTGAAAGGTAAGAATGCAGGTAAGATCGACACAAATTCCACCAGAAATCAGAAATTCCCAACTAGCCCCTCCCACTTTTGGGGATTTGGGCGTTCGACCCCTTCCGAAGGTCGTAGAAGCTCGAAAATGGTACCAATCGATGCGCAATACCCCACTTGCCAGAAACAAATGCCCTCTCCCACTCTCTACGACCTTCACAAAAAAAGTTATTCAAGAATATCTCCTCGGCTTTTCGGCCATTTGCTACTTCGACCCCTTCCGAAGGTCGTAGGAGCTCGGGGATGGCACCAATCGATCCGCAGGACCCACATTAGTTCAATAGAAACCACTTTCCAAGTCTCTACGACCTTCAGAAAAAAAGTTATTCAAGAATATCTCCTTCTCCAATGTGCTTTCATCCCTAATCCTAACCCTAACCCTAACCCTAACCCTAACCCTATGTTCCAGGAGGGCCAGTGCATAACGTTGGACCGACGGGGTCGGTCCACGGATATTACCGTTCTTACCTAACCCTAACCCTAACCCTTACCTTAAATTAAGGAATTACTCACCCTACGACACCCAACACCAATTGGTTTATTTATTATTCATGACATGACCAATGTTGTCTCTTTTCAATGTCCTATAGGACACTCCACTGGTCCTCATAAAAACTTGAGTGAGCAGTGACAGCTGCTTAGAGGCCATGTCTTGATTGTAGAACTTAAGATCTCCAGGCGAGCTATTCCTGGAGCATAGATGAAAGTAAGACTCCAGATGAACGATTTATGGAGCATAAAGTAAGACTCCCACTTTGAGAATTCCGTGTGTATGAAGCCACGAAGAACAGAATTTTGCCTCCGGAACCTTTGGAAAGCTCTGCGGAAGGCCAGTATCACAGTCCCATCAGTGGAGATCTACTTTCTCATCATTATATATACTCACCCCTGCCTGCGACTCAACGTTCAATTTGAGGTACCTTATTACAAATATAAGGACAACTCAGTCATTCATATAAAACAATTCTTTAAAATACCTAATATTTATGTAATTTCCTAACCTGATTAAGGAGGAATTACCTGCCCCACTACGAACAAAAACCAAATGTTCTATTTCTTATAATTTGTTTTCATAACTGCAATGCAGACCACTTACCTGTGTAATTACCTTACCTGTATAAAGGAATAAAGAAGGAATTACAGACAACACCACTGGATTTACTACATGTTTTATTTCAAACAAGAAAAAAACATTAACACAATTTTATGACAAATACTTACCTGGTAATTACCTTAAGAGAAGGAATTACCCACTTCACATCTCAATTGGATCCACCCTTCACATTGTCTCGAAAAGAGTTTTGTAAAAGAAAGGGGAGGAGCCTAACAGAGGCAGAGAGTATATAAGGCAGAGCAGCAAACAGCTCACTGCTCACTCTGACCTCAGCCAGCATAGGACAAAATGCTCCATGCACTCATCACAAACAAAGCAAAATGACTTGTGTTTATTACCACTTATCACACATCTTAAGCCCAAGCCTGAAGAAGATTTATTTCAATCGAAACGTCGCGGCGGGCTTAAAGTTTGCAACTATGGATGTGTTATTACAGTACTAACTGATACTTACCTTTATAATTAAACTGAACTGATGGCAAATGGTCTATTTTACAAACTGCATTGTAGCAGAATTTTTGGAACCACCTATAAACTCTAACTTGAGATTATTATACTCACTTGAGAATATTTAATAGTGTTTGTGCAAGGTTATTTTACCAAGTGAGGGGCACCCTATGTTCCAGGAGGGCCAGTGCATAACGTTGGACCGACGGGGTCGGTCCACGGATATTACCGTTCTTACCTAACCCTGGCCAGTGCCGCCTGGAACAGCATTGGGGTGCCCTTCTAAAACACTGCTTTAGTCTTCTCCATGTTGGACCGATGCTGTCCAATTTTTAGGAATCGTTTCCCACAAGTAACTGGCGAGAAAGAGGCCAAGGAATTAACGGCTCCTGACGGACCCTGCTTTCTACTACCCCTACCCCAAATCCTCTTACCCTAACCCTAACCCCAGGACCCTTTACCCTAACCCTAACCACAGGACCCCTTGCCCTCATCCTAACCCCCATCCCATCTGGTTCAGGGACGATGCTGTTGGACAGTGTAAATATGAAGAAAGACATGGTTTTGGCTGGTTAGTGGAAGGTGGAATGACTGAGATTTAAACACTACGTAGTATTCACCTTTTTTCCTTCCTTAAATTTTAGTGGGAAAAGGGTAGGAATTATTCACAAACAAACACCAATTGGTTTATTACATGTTTATTTCAATCCGAAGAAACATCAAAATAACTGTATATTCAATACTTACCTTGTAATTACCTTAAATTAAGGAATTACTCACCCTACGACACCCAACACCAATTGGTTTATTTATTATTCATGACATGACCAATGTTGTCTCTTTTCAATGTCCTATAGGACACTCCACTGGTCCTCATAAAAACTTGAGTGAGCAGTGACAGCTGATTAGAGGCCATGTCTTGATTGTAGAACTTAAGATCTCCAGGCGAGCTATTCCTGGAGCATAGATGAAAGTAAGACTCCAGATGAACGATTTATGGAGCATAAAGTAAGACTCCCACTTTGAGAATTCCGTGTGTATGAAGCCACGAAGAACAGAATTTTGCCTCCGGAACCTTTGGAAAGCTCTGCGGAAGGCCAGTATCACAGTCCCATCAGTGGAGATCTACTTTCTCATCATTATATATACTCACCCCTGCCTGCGACTCAACGTTCAATTTGAGGTACCTTATTACAAATATAAGGACAACTCAGTCATTCATATAAAACAATTCTTTAAAATACTTAATATTTATGTAATTACCCAACCTGAATAAGGAGGAATTACCTGCCCCACTACGAACAAAAACCAAATGTTCTATTTCTTATAATTTGCTTTCATAACTGCAATGCAGACCACTTACCTGTGTAATTACCTTACCTGTATAAAGGAATAAAGAAGGAATTACAGACAACACCACTGGATTTACTACATGTTTTATTTCAAACAAGAAAAAAACATTAACACAATTTTATGACAAATACTTACCTGGTAATTACCTTAAGAGAAGGAATTACCCACTTCACATCTCAATTGGATCCACCCTTCACATTGTCTCGAAAAGAGTTTTGTAAAAGAAAGGGGAGGAGCCTAACAGAGGCAGAGAGTATATAAGGCAGAGCAGCAAACAGCTCACTGCTCACTCTGACCTCAGCCAGCATAGGACAAAATGCTCCATGCACTCATCACAAACAAAGCAAAATGACTTGTGTTTATTACCACTTATCACACATCTTAAGCCCAAGCCTGAAGAAGATTTATTTCAATCGAAACGTCGCGGCGGGCTTAAAGTTTGCAACTATGGATGTGTTATTACAGTACTAACTGATACTTACCTTTATAATTAAACTGAACTGATGGCAAATGGTCTATTTTACAAACTGCATTGTAGCAGAATTTTTGGAACCACCTATAAACTCTAACTTGAGATTATTATACTCACTTGAGAATATTTAATAGTGTTTGTGCAAGGTTATTTTACCAAGTGAGGGGCACCCTATGTTCCAGGAGGGCCAGTGCATAACGTTGGACCGACGGGGTCGGTCCACGGATATTACCGTTCTTACCTAACCCTAACCCTAACCCTAACCCTGGGACAATTAATGGGATGCCCCTTTAAAAATCACTACTTACCTATTACTTCCAATAGTGGGGAATCGACTCCCATAAAAGCAGCCAAAATGTTAAAGAAACCTGGAATGAAAGGAATTAACGGACCCAGGACCCGGTTTCTTACACCCCATACTTACCTCTTACCTTCACCCTTACCCCCATCCCATTTTGGTTCAGGGCACGATGCCATTGGAAAATAATAAATGCTGTTTGTAGTTGATATGGAGAGTAATTTAACTCAGGACCACACAAAATTTAATTTGAACCTATACAAACCACACCAATTTGGATTCCCTTAGTCAGTAGTTATGACCACATAGTCATCAATATCCCTAATCAGGGTCCCACTACCCTAACCCTAACCATAGGGACCCCCTACCTAAACCTAACCTTTGACCCCTGGACAGAACGAGTGACCTGAGACATCTCACCTAACTCCTTTGAGATTATTGACCAAAAACATAGATTCCACAACCAGTTGGTTTGCAACTCTTTAATTTTGGGCAAGTACAGTACAGGAAGAAAGACCTAAATAGGCAGTAAGACCTCAGAGAGAAGGCAATTAATTCCCTGGTATACCCCACCCAACTGTGTTTAATATTTAGAGGACAAGAGATCCCTATAGGTGTGTGATTGGAGCCTATTTTAATGGAATTGATGGAAAAGGAATATGGGAATGAGTGCTTGTTGGAGTGCTGTGTTTCGGAGGGACAAGGAAACTTCACCAGGGGGAGGAGCTAGATGGGCTATATAAATGATTGCAACTCCTTGGCCAGTCTCAGACAAGACAAAATGCCTCATGGAGCAAGATCAGGGACAAGCTCTCCCAGAGACCCACCATGGGGATGACTTACCTCTTAATTCGACCTGACCTACTTACCTGCCCTAGCCTGATGAAGATAAACAAATTTCGAAACGTCGCGACAGGGCCTACGGACTTTAAGCAAAAATGACAAATTGTACTTACCTGACTAAGCCATTTACCCTCCCTCGGCTGAGCGGAGAGACTCAAGACATATTTGTAAATTTGTATATAGTTCATTGGATGTTTATTTAGCTGTAATTACAACATGTTTAACACAACTGCAAAAATCAGTGTGTTATTACGACATCATTAGGATTTACTTACGGTTATTTTACCACAGTGTGTTTCACATACCTGTAAAAAATCAGGGTGTTGTTACAACACTTTTATTGGATATTTATGGTTATTTTACCAAGTGAGGGGCATCCCATGTCCCAGGAGGGCCCGTGCATAACGTTTGACCTGACTTGTCGGGTCAACGGATATTACCGTTTTCACCTAACCCTAACCCTAACCCTAACCCTCAGGTTCCTTAGACCCTTACCCTAACCACACCACCCCTTGCCTAAACCTAACCCCGCCCACTTTTCAGATTCGCTCGTTCGACCCCTTCCCAAGGTCCTAGAAGCTCGGGGATGGTACCAATCGATCCGCAGTACCCCGTTTGGTAGAGACAGACGCCCTTTCCAAGTCTCTACGACCTTCACAACAAAAGTTATTCAAGAATATCTCCTCAGCAGGCTATGCTAATGAGGCGGCCTAATTACAATCCCGTTTCTCTCAAATATCTCGGCATAGAAGACACCAAAACTCAAAATTACAGGATATTCACCATCCCAAGAGAGAATTCTCCTCAGAAATGTCATTTGATCACATCAAATTCAAAACCCTAAATTCAGGAAAAACCATGACCAAGGTGAACTCACACACAAGACAAGTGCCCCACAGATCAAACAGCTCATTAGACAAATCTTGGAGAAATCCAAAATCAGTCGCTTGGAAGAATGACAGTGAAGCATCTCCTTGGGCCGTGCGGTGTATGGGGCACAGGAGCTCTTCTGGGGGCCCAATCATGGGGGGCCAAGGAGGCAGTGGTCTGGACACACATCAGGCCCCTCTTCATTCAACCTGAAAGGTAAGAATGCAGGTAAGATCGACACAAATTCCACCAGAAATCAGAAATTCCGAACTAGCCCCTCCCTCTTTTGGGGATTTGGGCGTTCGACCCCTTCCGAAGGTCGTAGAAGCTCGAAAATGGTACCAATCGATGCGCAATACCCCACTTGCCGGAAACAAATGCCCTCTCCCACTCTCTACGACCTTCACAAAAAAAGTTATTCAAGAATATCTCCTCGGGTTTTTCGGCCATTTGCTACTTCGACCCCTTCCGAAGGTCGGAGGAGCTCGGGGATGGCACCAATCGATCCGCAGGACCCACATTAGTTCAATAGAAACCACTTTCCAAGTCTCTACGACCTTCAGAAAAAAAGTTATTCAAGAATATCTCCTTCTCCAATGTGCTTTCATCCCTAATCCCTAACCCTAACCCTAACCCTAACCCATAAGCCACCTAAAATTAAAATGAGAGGATATTTACCATCCCAAGAGGGAGTTCTCTTAAGAAAGATCATGTAAGAGTATAAAATTTAAAACTCAGAAAAAACCGTGACAAGAGTTGAACACACACAGACTATACCAGACCAACATGCAGACAGCACTCTAAGACTATCATGGAGGAAATCCGAGATCAGTCTGCTGTTTTAATAAGAGAAAAGCATGTTCTGGGGTCTTGCGGTGTATTGTGACACAGAGCAGTGCTTATAATTTAAAAACTTAATTAGCTTTTAGCGCTCAGCTACCTAGCACTTAGCTACCTAGCGCTTAGCTTCATAGCATTGAGCTCTTTTTCCAAAACCGACAGAAGGATGACCCCAGCTGACCCCTGAGCAGAGCGTGAGTATCACCCAGCTGTCCTATTAAAGTTGAACAACTGAAGAGGCTTAAACCTTAAAGGAGGTTAACTCCTGAGTCTCTACCAGGACTGGAACTCAAGGCCAGAGCCCGCTGAGTTTTACCAAGCTGAGTTTTACCAAGCTGTCCTTTCAAAGTCGAGCTACTGAAGAGGATTAAACCTTAAAGGATGTTAACTCCTGAGTCTCCACTGGGACTGAAACTCAGAGCCAGAGACCTCAACCTTAATCCGAATTCTAATCTCAACCAATACCTTAACTCTAAACCTAACCAGTAAATCCGATTCCTAAACCTAAGGCTTTAAACCCGAGGCCTAAACCTAACCCTAACCTTAAAAACTTAACCTTAGCCTTAACCATAACCTGAACCCTAAACCTAACCATTTAAAACCCAATGCCTAAACCTAACCCGATTGTTCCTTAAACTGAACCGTGAATCCTTTTCAAAATTACTTTAGAATTAGATTACTATAAACTTAGTGGGACACACCCTGGGGTTTGATCAACCCCGGCGGGGCCTTCCTTGGGAGAGGGTGTCTGGTGGTAATGGCCGAAACACCCAATGACCCTGAGGTACACTACTGATGATGTGTCACCTTATATAGGACTAGGCAAACAAAATAGTTTTAAAAAATAATAGTCTAAATCACTGGTCAAAAACAAACAATTTTAAATAAAACCTTTTTAATACAAAATAAATAATAATCCTCAACTGCAATACAGGATAAGACTAAATAGAAAACTAAGGCATGCCAAATGAACACTAAAATCTGTTTTAATAAGACAATAATAAATAAAACCATTATAAAAGCAAAAAAATCCAAATAAACCGATACAATAGACAAGTATACAGAAAAATAAAGTTACTTAATATCGAAAACAGAAACAATCTTTTACTTTGATGTTTTACAGCTTTGATAAAACAACATCAAACAAAGCAATTCGACAAAAAAGAGATATGTGAGACTGGAGAGTATTGATGGCGCGCGTCGGCCCGTGCATTGCCTTTGGCTCCCTAGACCAAACTGCCCAGTCGACGGACGAAGCAGGGGGAGTCATCGAGATAGATTTTCTAAACCTAACCCTGCCAGAGCCATCGGATGAGCTTGCTCTCTTTGAAAACCGATTCACATATCCCTACCAAATTTATTCAGATCGGTGTTCTGCCTTCAAACCTGAAAAAGGATGAGAAATCAGTCTCTGGAAAATAATACACTAAGAATAACCTTGATATACTCAAGTATTTAAAAGCAATTTTTGATCCCTCTTCTCACCTCTTTCTCTCACTTCAGTAAGTGAGAGAGTAAGGGGGGAGACAGAGTGTCAGCCCGAACAGGCGGGGGGGAGCTCTCGCCCGAACAGGCTTCTCCCCCTGACTCTGTTTCCCTCATTGTTTAAACACAGAAAAGAGAGATTAAGAATAGATAAGATTTTACAACTTTAATATTATTAAATGAATTAATTATATATATATTGTTTTAAAATAATGAATTATACATCTATATATTAGTTGAATGATTAATTAAGAATTATATTACTTTTTCGGACAAATAAAACCCAGAATTATTCAATTTTAAACAGATTAGATGGAATTCTCAGACGCCATTTTAGAAAATGGCCACGCCCCTTCCGCAATGCATGATGGGAGCACTTCCTGGAACTGTCCGGTTTTTTTTGCAAATATCTCTGGATATAAGCCACCTAAAATTAAAATGAGAGGATATTTACCATCCCAAGAGGGAGTTCTCTTAAGAAAGATCATGTAAGAGTATAAAATTTAAAACTCAGAAAAAACCGTGACAAGAGTTGAACACACACAGACTATACCAGACCAACATGCAGACAGCACTCTAAGACTATCATGGAGGAAATCCGAGATCAGTCTGCTGTTTTAATAAGAGAAAAGCATGTTCTGGGGTCTTGCGGTGTATTGTGACACAGAGCAGTGCTTATAATTTAAAAACTTAATTAGCTTTTAGCGCTCAGCTACCTAGCACTTAGCTACCTAGCGCTTAGCTTCATAGCATTGAGCTCTTTTTCCAAAACCGACAGAAGGATGACCCCAGCTGACCCCTGAGCAGAGCGTGAGTATCACCCAGCTGTCCTATTAAAGTTGAACAACTGAAGAGGCTTAAACCTTAAAGGAGGTTAACTCCTGAGTCTCCACTAGGACTGAAACTCAAGGCCAACGCCCTATGAGTTTAACCAAGCTATCCTACCAAAGTCGAGCTACTGTAGAGGCTTAAACCTTAAAGGATGTTAACTCCTGAGTCTCTACCAGGACTGGAACTCAAGGCCAGAGCCCGCTGAGTTTTACCAAGCTGAGTTTTACCAAGCTGTCCTTTCAAAGTCGAGCTACTGAAGAGGATTAAACCTTAAAGGATGTTAACTCCTGAGTCTCCACTGGGACTGAAACTCAGAGCCAGAGACCTCAACCTTAATCCGAATTCTAATCTCAACCAATACCTTAACTCTAAACCTAACCAGTAAATCCGATTCCTAAACCTAAGGCTTTAAACCCGAGGCCTAAACCTAACCCTAACCTTAAAAACTTAACCTTAGCCTTAACCATAACCTGAACCCTAAACCTAACCATTTAAAACCCAATGCCTAAACCTAACCCGATTGTTCCTTAAACTGAACCGTGAATCCTTTTCAAAATTACTTTAGAATTAGATTACTATAAACTTAGTGGGACACACCCTGGGGTTTGATCAACCCCGGCGGGGCCTTCCTTGGGAGAGGGTGTCTGGTGGTAATGGCCGAAACACCCAATGACCCTGAGGTACACTACTGATGATGTGTCACCTTATATAGGACTAGGCAAACAAAATAGTTTTAAAAAAATAATAGTCTAAATCACTGGTCAAAAACAAACAATTTTAAATAAAACCTTTTTAATACAAAATAAATAATAATCCTCAACTTCAATACAGGATAAGACTAAATAGAAAACTAAGGCATGCCAAATGAACACTAAAATCTGTTTTAATAAGACAATAATAAATAAAACCATTATAAAAGCAAAAAAATCCAAATAAACCGATACAATAGACAAGTATACAGAAAAATAAAGTTACTTAATATCGAAAACAGAAACAATCTTTTACTTTGATGTTTTACAGCTTTGATAAAACAACATCAAACAAAGCAATTCGACAAAAAAGAGATATGTGAGACTGGAGAGTATTGATGGCGCGCGTCGGCCCGTGCATTGCCTTTGGCTCCCTAGACCAAACTGCCCAGTCGACGGACGAAGCAGGGGGAGTCATCGAGATGGATTTTCTAAACCTAACCCTAACCCTAACCCTGACCTTCAGAAAAAAAGTTATTCAAGAATATCTCCTTCTCCAATGTGCTTTCATCCCTAACCCCTAACCCTAACCCTAACCCTAAACCACTTAAACTCTAGATCTGGACAGGATCCTAAATCCTAACCCTAACCACTCAACCTTAACCCTAAACCTAACCACTTGTCCCCAATCCTAAACCTAACCCTAACCCTAAATCTAACCACTTTATGCCTATATCTGACCTTAACCCTAAACCTAACCGTTCAAACCTACGCCTAAAAAACCGAACCACTTAAACTAACCGTTTAAACCCTAAACACAAAAGTTATTCAAGAATATCTCCTCAGCAGGCTATGCTAATGAGGGTGCCTAATTACAATCCCGTTTCTCTCAAATATCTCGGCATAGAAGACACCAAAACTCAAAATTACAGGATATTCACCATCCCAACAGAGAATTCTCCTCAGAAATATCATTTGATCACATCAAATTCAAAATTCAGGAAAAACCATAACCAAGGTGAACTCACACACAATACAAGTGCCCCACAGATCAAACAGCAGCTCATTAGACAAATCATGATTGAGAAATCCAAAATCAGTCGCTTGGAAGAATGAGAGTGAAGCATCTCCTTGGGCCGTGCGGTGTATGGGGCACAGGAGCTCTTCAGGGGGCCCAATCATGGGGGGCCACGGAGCCAGTGGTCTGGACACACATCAGGATGCCCCTCTTCATTCAACCTGAAAGGTAAGAATGCAGGTAAGATCGACACAAATTCCACCAGAAATCACTCATTCCGAACTAGCCCCTCCCACTTTTGGGGATTTGGGCGTTCGACCCCTTCCGAAGGTTGTAGAAGCTCGAAAATGGTACCAATCGATCCGCAATACCCCATTTGCCGGAAACAAATGCCCTCTCCCAGTCTCTACGACCTTCACAAAAAAAGTTATTCAAGAATATCTCCTCGGGTTTTCGGCCATTTGCTACTTCGACCCCCTCCGAAGGTCGTAGGAGCTCGGGGATGGCACCAATCGATCCGCAGGACCCACATTACTTCAATAGAAACCACTTTCCAAGTCTCTACGACCTTCAGAAAAAAAGTTATTCAAGAATATCTCCTTCTCCAATGTGCTTTTATCCCTAACCCCTAACCCTATCCCAGCTGACAGACCCATACCGAACGCTGCTGTGAACGCAACTGCCACCATGGTGTAGACACAGAACCACAGAGGCTGCTTCTGCAGAAACAGAGCTGTGACTCCGAACACTAACCCCAAAATCAGCCCACATACGAACCCTGCAAGGCTCCATTCCCCCTCAAGCAGGTGATCTTTAACCTTCCCCCAGCTGCAGAGGCGGGACCGTCCTGCTAACCTGTGGAGGGAACGATGAACAATAACCTGAGACCTCCAGAGCAGTTGAATTACATCACTAGTTTGATTTGAGGAGTCAGTGTCTTGTTTAAACTCTGAACACATGTTGTGAAGAGCTCCGTGTTTTAAACACATGATGACTTTAAAGCAGAATGAACAGTTACCTGCTCAGGACTCCTCTTTTATCCTGTAGCAAGGAGACCAAAAACATGATGTCACAATTTTAAACATGATGTCACAAACTTCCAGAAAGTCCAACTGACAACTGACTAGCCCTAACCCATCATCATCATCATCATCATCATCATCATCATCTTCATCACCTTCTTTGTCTGTGGTTTGAACTTGTTGACAATGACCAGCTTCAGATTTAAGTTAGCAGTTTGTATTGGGGTCAGCTCCATCTCTGAAAGAGAAATGTTGTATAACTTGTTTTAAAGGGCACATATAATGCCCATTTAACCACCGTTGATATGCTTCCTTTGGGTCTTAATGAAATGTCTGTAACATATTTTGGTCAAAATACCATAAGGATTATTTAAAACAGCACCTTTTTACCCTGTCTAAAACAGCCCTCCTCAGATTGTTTTGAGTGCCCCCCCCCCCTCTCAAATAAAAATACCAATTCCCACTTGTGTCTTTATCTGACCAAAGAACATGTCTAAGCAAAAACACAATTGAAACACACACACACAGACACACATGACCAGGACAAGATAGCACTACAAATACACTTCAATTAAGGACTTCCAGGAAAGGAAACAATCTCGCGCACACGTCATTACTGGAAACGATATTGTTTATCAAAGTGTATAAAAGCTGCAGCTGATGTGTAGTAAACTGACTCTTCCACTGCAGGTCTGCCTCTGTGTATGCTTCTGGGAATAATTAATGAGAAATCTTCTACAACATGTGGCGAGCCAGCCCCGTAGTGATAGAGGGATGCCTGCAGACTGCATCTTGGGCTGGGCCAGCACTGTAAGGCGGCCTCAAAAAGATTAGCTTTAATCAGTTAGCTTTCAGTTAGAAGTTCTATCACGTATATCTATAAATATATATATATATATGTATAAGTAAGGATACGAGCAGCACTGTGCAGGCCCAAGCACTTGCGAACTCGGGATCTGATTAGCCCGTGATGGAGGTCGGACCGGGACCAGGCGAAGTGGCTCCACATTGTGTGCGTTTTGGGCTCCGCACTGTCATGGGAATTTCTCAATAGTCAAGCACAAGTCATTACAATGTCTTTCTGGAAGTTTATTTTACATCTGCAGATGGGCATCAATGTACAAGACCATGAAATAGGTTTCACACAATGAGCAATGACATACAGGAAAAAGCAACACTTTATACATCTCCAAGCCCCTCCTAGAGAGGAGATAAATGTTATCGATCAACCTCTTTCATGTTAAGCAACAGGTGACCATTATCCTGTCACCTATCTTTCCCAGACCTTTGGAATGTAGCATCTACTGTTCAAGATCCCTTGAGTAGTTTACAAACACAAATCTTCTGTTCTGTTAAGTGATTTGTTTGGTGACCTCGTCAGTGAGGATGTCACATAACAGTCATGAGTGCAACCCCTGACTTCTCAGGCAACATTTGTTATCTTTCGAAAACATCAATATCAATCATTGCCCCAATGAGTAGAATTTCTATCACAGCACGAAGGATGAACACGTCAATTTTGGGGCCGATTGGATAATGTACAGTGAAGTTACAACAACTTATTTTTCATGCTGATCAGTAGGTGGCGCTATGACTCTTAGTTAACATTGACATATGGAGCTGTTCAGGCTGAGACTCTGATCCAAGGTGGGACAAAAATTAATATTTTGGTGATGACTGGACAATGCACTGTGGAGTTAAAAAAAACATCCCTTTCACAAGCGTAAAGCAATATGGCTTTTGCCCTGTCGGTGCTCGGGTCCTAATATCATCGATATCAGACACAAGTTAATTGTCATTATTTCTTACCCTCAAAAGATCAACTTCCCTTTTCAATTGCACAACCTCTATTTCAATTGTTAGATAGAGCGTGTTCCAATGCAATATTGGGTTTTTCTTTTAGCATTATCTACAACCAGGTACTTTGTTGCTCTACATGTGTACAACCTCACAAGAAGAGTCGTCACGTGCCTCAAGCGGTTGCCTGACTGATTGTACCAATGGTGTGGAGCATTTTCTCTACATTGAGTGGCAGGTTGTCTCTCTGCCACCAAGGGAAATCTGCTCTGTCCCAGTCTGTGTTTGTGAGTCTGTCCAGCACCGGTGCCTTGAAGGTCCAGGAGATTCAATAAGATTGTGTCCTGGAGACTCTTTTTTTTCTTCTGGTGATTTATATTATTCTTAAAATGACCGTTAAATGGACCATATCATAAAGTGATTGATTATAGTGAGTTAGTAACTGTGCCCGGGATTTCTACTGTTCTTACAGTAATGAGCTCGGCAGTGGATGCCATTCACTCGTAAGATAATAATCATAGGCAGGATCAATGCCAAATCAAGATTAATGACATACCTATGATCTTGGCTGTATAATAGCTTTTGACTTATATATTATCATGCATGTAATGAAGAAGAACAGTCATTGCAGCAGACATAGCTTATCCATGGGCATAATGTCATAGTTACTTATACTTTCTGGGTGAATTACTTTTACAGTGCTCATTTCTATTACACGAGAAAATAGAGCAAACCAGTTTAAAATGTTGGATGAGATAGAAGACTCATCTTCTATCTCATCAAAGGAGCCTTCTCCATTTCGGAGAGCTGAATTCTAAGACACACCCACAACTCCAGCTTGATCCTGTAGAACCTGGACTATCTAGGTCTTCAGCATCAGAGATTTCAGTCTCGGAATAGAGACCAAGAATTGCCTCCTCATCTTCCTCATCCTGTTCTTCGTACAGCATCTTTATGATCAACCGTGAGTCTGAAATGATTGGGACCAGCCAAACTAACACTCTGGATAAAGAAAATCAAAAGCATATCGATCAGTCAGTGTACTGTTACAATTTGCGTATTATTTTGTTGATGTAACTATGGTTAGCTAACTAGAAAAGAAGCTAGCTAGCTAAGAGCTAGTTAGTATTGTACATCTTTGTCTTTCTCACTAGTAATGGATTGTGAAATGAATGGCAGGTGTTCCATAGTGAATAGTATCTGTACGTGTCGTTTTTGACCCATGTTTGTAAAAGTGATTTGGAAATACACAATTAAATTTATTTATAAATTAAATACGGAAAAGGGAAAATAATGATTTGTGATAATCAAAAACAAGACATTTCATGAATATATTAATTAAACATATTATATTTTTTAAACCCTCATGAAATAACACAGTAAATGAATATGGGTAATTTTTGACCCATGTTGTGCATTAGAAGGGTAGTGATACATGAACAATTTGTATTCAAAAAGTAACAATGGAAATTTTAATTAAGTATTTGTGATGATCAAAAACAAGTTAAGCAAAGAAATCCGCGTCAGTTTACTTTGATGTCACAGTGTCACTGGTCATACATTCCTGTGATGTCTTAGACTTTTGCAAAGGTGAAATATTTATACGATCTGGAGAGGAAGTGTGTTTGACCTGAACAAATCTAATAGTCTCTCGCCTGGCCCCTGTTCACCAGGCCCGCACAGTACTGCTCGCAGCCCTAGCTACTTTAGGAGTTGATGTGTCTTACCTTCAGTCCTCATGAGACAGATATTGTGTCTTCCAGCTGTGAAGAGGCTCAGTTTGAGCTTCCTGCCTCCTGCTGTCCATCACTTCCTCTTCAGCCAATCAGAAGAGTTTCTGGTGTGTCACCTGGTGCTCAGAGCTCTGTTTGGAGCAGTGAGTGGTTCAGGTAGTAACATCTCTATGTGTTTACATTATTGTTTTTACTTTTAGCTTTACAAAATATCACATTTTGCTCTTATATATTTTTTTAATTTAGTTATAAATTTAGTTTCTGCAAAATGTAATTGTTTTATCTTTTCTAGAATTTTAATTTTAGTGAGATTTTTTTATATGAAAATAGCTGTTACTATTTAAAGATTGTTTGAATGTATACATATATTACTTATTTATAGTATTTAGCTCATTGCTTTGTCAAGTTGACCTTCTTCATTTCCCCCCACATGGTTCCTTTGCTTCAGTTCTTTTCCTGAGCATCATTCACAGCCTCCCTCTGACCTTTGACCTGAAGATGGCAGCAGGAAGTGTGTTTGTCGGTGAGGAGAAGTCCCATTAACAGATGTTTACTTTCTAATGAAAAAAATCGACTCCTCTGACTTACGTTTGTATGTGTGTCTGTTTCAGTTGTGTGTGTCATTTGTGGGGCGTTGTCCTCCGCCTTCAGATGCTCAGTTCTCCTGATTTTTCCCAGCATGCTCGGCTCCCGTGGCCGAATGTACCTGATGGTGTTCATCCTGTCTGTGCTCTCCACAGGTTATCAAAGACACGCACACAAAGACACACCCACTCACACACAAACACACACACACACACATAAAAGGCGTGTGTGATCATTGATGCTGTCTGATGATGTCATTACAGGACCGGTCTCTAACATCGTGCATAACGTGCACTCAGCAGCTCTGTCTCTCAGCTGTAACCTGGACCTGCAGGTTCTTCACAGCAAGCTCCTGTGGCGACACGCCATCAGACCGTTCACAGTCATCACTCAGCAGCTTGTGGTGAGAACCAATCACGGCCAAGAATCTTTTTAAAATCAGCTGTCATAACATCAGTTTAATTTGCGTGTCCACAGTTATTAACGCTTGATTTCAGCTGCATGTTATTCTATTAAAGAGCTTTATTATAACCATAATGAAGATTGATTCCCACTTTGTAAATGTTATACAAATCAAACAAATTAATGATTAATAATCCAGTAAAACTTTCAGCATGAGGTGATCAGTACCTGATGATTAAGGGCCACGTTTTTGACAAGGCTGTTGTTTCGTGTTCAGGACGATAAAGCAGCGTTTGAGTCAGAGGCTCTGACCATCAGCAGGAAGTTTCAGATCCTCAGAGATGAAGTCGTCGCTCAGTACGGATACGACCAGTTCAAACCACAGCGCGTGGAGCTGGACAGGAGCACCCAGGAACAGTTCACTGCAAAGACCATGATGCAGTGCGACAGTGAGTCAGACAACATCAGGTTTACTGTGCAAATACTTATGGCCTGAGCACATGGACGGGTTAAAAGATTTCTGTTATGTGATTGCAGGTGTCGTGACTGAGGGAGTACAGCGCTGTTCTGATTGGTTCGAGGTCAGGTGGGCGAAGTGTATGGAGGCGATACCTGTTCCTGTTATCAGCCACATCCTCTGTGTCTCTATGAAATTCCACTTCCTGTGTGACATCATGAGAGGTAATCTTTATATACAGTTGACTTTATATACAGTCAATGCCACGCAAATTCGTGAAGCGTTCCTCATTTTTTAGTAGGCAGTGTGGCCTAGTCGGTAGGATGGTTGCTCGTCAACTAGATGGACCCGGGTTCGATTCCCACTCTTTCCCATCTTCAAGCTCGGAGAGGCGGTGTACTAGTGGCAGACACTTGGACTATGGGCAGAAAAGGTCTCTGGTTCGTCTCTGGTTCGACTCCACGGAGAAATAACAAGAAGACAAACCTGGATTGATCTGTCCAAAAATCCAAGAGGATTCTCCCTACACTGTCTAGTGCCCCTGAGCAAGGCACCTTACTCCCCCAACATCTGCTCCCCGGGCGCCGTACATGGTCGCTCACTGCTCTGTGTGTCCTGCACCAGATGGGTTAAAAGCAGAGGTTACATTTCCCTACCTGCATGAGTGTGTCTGTGTTTGGGACGAATAATAAATGCATCTTAATCTTAATCTTAATCTTAATCTTAAAAGACTGTGTTTACATATAGTTACTAATGGTCTTTACATCTATATCGTCAGTGATGGTGTTTATATATCGTCAGTGACGGTGTTTATATATATCGTCAGTGATGGTCTTTACATCTATATCGTCAGTGATGGTGTTTATATATCGTCAGTGATGGTGTTTATATATATTGTCACTGATGGTGTTTATATATCGTCAGTGATGGTGTTTATATATCCTCAGTGATGGTGTTTATATATATTGTCACTGATGGTGTTTATATATCGTCAGTGATGGTGTTTATATATATCGTCAGTGATGGTGTTTCTATATCGTCAGTGATGGGTCCCTGGTGTAAGCAGCACATTCCTGTGGAGGGAAACTTCGGTCGTCTCTTCGATCATCTGAACGTTTCAGTCGACATGTTGTCCAGAGAGTTCAGCACCGAGCTCGTTGTCCAGGTCAGAAAGTGATGTCATCAGCCAGTCACCTATGTTCACATCCTGTCTGACCTCTGACCTCTGACCTCTTGCAGGAGCAGCAGGCTGTGCTGGGCGAAGCTGCAAGCGATCACTTCACTCAGTCTGTGAAAAAGTCTCTCCACGGCCTGAAGACCGTGATGAAGCAGCTGCTGGACGTTGTGCAGCTGCTGCTGTCCCTCACCATCATCAGCGTCTTCATCAGGTGAGATGTCAGAGTCCTGTGAGGACATGACACCATGAATCAATTTAATAAATCTGCTGAGTCAGAGGTCAAACTAATGTACTCCTGCTCCTCTTCCTCCTCAGGGCATTCTGGTACGTCAGACAGTACAGGAGAGACGTTCACTTTGACAATGTCTACATCACCACCTACTTCAGAAAGATCGACGCTCGCAGAAGAAGAGAGGTAATATCTTCATCACCTTCATCACCATCATCACCATCATCACCATCAGAACAGATGATGCAACTGATGTGTTTGTCTCCTGAGTTCAGGGGAAACGTTTCCTGCTGCCACTGAGGAAATCAGAGAAGAAGAAGTTCATCGACCCTCTGAGCCTCAGGATTCATCCTGACGAGTTTCAGGAAGTGGTGAGTTCAACTGCTCCTGTCGTCTTCATCATCCTGGAGAGAAGAAAAGTCAGAAAAACCCATTGAGATATTTCGTCAAACTTTTCAGACAATGTGTGAAAATCATAAGATAATTAATTGAACTCTTATTTACTTTCAATTCAACAGCATTTACACTGAATTGATGTGAATGGGATGATAATTATAATATTAAATATTGTTAACATCAACTCTACTGATCCTTAGCACTGTATCTGTTACATGATAACTGAGTTTATATCACAGTGATATATTCAGGTGAAGATAAATATATCACTGTCATATAAATTAAACAGATCACATTTCATATGATCTGTTTAATCACATTTTATTTGTAATACTGATTTGGACCACAAGAGGCTGAAGTTCTCCACAACCTCAGTAGAAAGGAATATAATCAGAGTGTGTGTGTGTTTGTGTGTGTTGTCAGATGTCAGGTGTGTTTCAGCTACTCTCTGTCTCTCTGCTGTGCATCGTCCTGCTGACTGTCGACTTCTCTGTGGTCCGCGCTCTGGACATCGTCAGCCGACACACCTCCAACCAGTTCAACCTGACCAGTAATCACACACACACACACGTTAATACACATTCACACACACACGTTAATACACATTCACACACGTTAATACACATTCACACAAACACACACACACACACACACGTTAATACACATTCACACACACACGTTAATACACATTCACACACACACGCACACACGTTAATACACATTCACACACACACACGTTAAAGCACATTCCCACACACACACACCTTAATACACATTCACACGCATACAAACACACACAGACACACACACTCACACGTTAATATACATTCACACACACACAGACACACACATACGTTAACGCACATTCACCCACACACACACACGCACGTTAATACAAATTCACACACACACACACACACAGTCTCACACACACACATAAAGACACATGGTCCAATAATTTAGACTTATCCACAGCTTTATTTGAATTTTGAAATCCACTGATCTGGATTCTTTGGGAAAAACTTAGTTTCTCAGCTGATGTATATTTAAAATTGGAAATCATTTTAAAGACTCATTAAAAAACAAGAAATGTAATTGAGTCTTGATAGAAAAAAGAAAAATGAATAGAATGAGAAACTGAATATTAACATTCGTTTGACACTTGACTCAAACCTTAAGAACATGACATAATCAAATCAAATATCAAATAAACCTTTATTGTTCCATAGGGAAATGTGTACATATGAGAACCAACAATAACAACAACATTTTACACAAAGACATATCACACAAGACCCAGCATAAAAATACAGAATAAAAGTGAGTTGAGTATTGCACTTGCCCTTAAACACCTAAAATGATGAAACACGATATAGCAAGATGAGAAACAGAACAGTAACTGGCATTAAAACGTAAAAACCAAAGTTTGAAATGTGCGAGGGTTATTTGATGCATGACTGATTCAATGCATCTCCTTGTTGAGTAGAATGATTGACGTTGTAATGAACAAGAGCTTGCCATTCCATATCTAGTTATGCTTTCAAGCACAGCAGAATTAAATATGGACAGGACGTAGGTGCTCACAATAAACAGTGAAAGTCTGCATGGGCACTCCATCTCAGATAACAGTCCAGGTGTATGCCCACATATTTAAAAGTGCTCACCTGCTCAATACCTTTGTCACAGGTTATCACTGGGTCATAGACTCTCACCTCTCTGGGGTCGAATATCATCTCCTTGATCGTTTTTATGTTAAAAATTAGATGATGACTGTCACACCAGTCGTTAAAGTTGTAAATCTCATCCAATTATATATCAGGGGCAATCATCCCATAAAATATCTGTGTAATCATCACATTTTTTAATGTGATTAATTGTCCGGCTGCTCTACATTCGTTAGTGTACAGGTGTATAGGTAAGGAGAGCTCATGCAGCCTTGTGGTACACAATCACATCTGGACCAATTGGTAAAGTTTGATAAATGATGTTAAAAACTGAAGACAAGTCTACAAATAGGACCCGAGCATAAGTCCTGGGGTTCTCTAAATGCTTACTGACTAGATGCCACTGCATCCTCCGTGCTCCGTACCTGCCTGTAGGCAAGTGTGGGGGGGCCTAAACTTAAAACAGCCTCCTTGAGTATTGTCACAATGCTCTTTTCTAAACATCTCATAACCACAAATGTAAGAACTAGTGGTCTTAAGTCATTGTGAGAGGCTGTTTTTGGCACTGGAGTGATAATCGATTTCTTCCACAGCTCAGGATGTGGCTGCTCAGGGACTGTTGGAACATAGTAGCCCAAGCAGCAGTTAGCTCTAAAGCACAGCTCCTTAGGAGGATTGCAGGCATAACAGGACCTGTAGATTTCATATTACAGACTCTGCCAAAGACACACTGTAACTGCTGTGGTTTGATTATCAGACAGTGACAAGTGGGTAATGAAGTTCTCTCTCCAGGTAGTCACCAGGTGGATATCAGAGTGGACGGGGCATCCATGATGGCCAACCTCCTGAGAAAAACGGTTTCAGCCTTCAACAGCTCGTCCGACTTTCACATCCACACCGACAACCGGAGTAGGTTAAAGGTCAAAGGTTATAACTGACAAAAGTATAACACAAAAATGATTTTACACTGACACAGAAATAGTGTGTGTCTTATACAGTGGAGACAAACTATAAAATCATATATACATAAGTGATTGAGTTTTTAAAGTCTGTAAAACATGTCTTTCTAATATGTGATTCATATTATTTTCTGTTCTTATACTTCACATTGATCGATTTATCCTGTTGTTTGAAACTGATCCAGTAGAGGGCAACAATTGAAAGTAACATCATCTCTTCCCCCTCAGAGTGTGTGTTTCCCCCCACCACCCTCTCAGCAGGCGTGTATATGAGCTGTGTGGCTTGTGTCCTGTTGATGGCGCTCTTCACCTGCCTTCACGTTTACACCAACCGCCTTCCACGGGTCATCGCCGCCTTCTACCATCCGAAGGTACACACCCATCAATACACACTCATTAATACACAGGGACTGTATAGAAGACGATCAGAGACTGTTTATAAGGAAAATCCCCTAATTAATAAATACACATTTTTTATAAAACTGATTCAAAATGAACAATTAAAAGAAGCATATTCAACATTTGTAACATATTCATTTTATTGTGAACCAATAATTAATGTGCAAAATGTGGTATATTGTCTCAGAAGGAGAAGAGGCGGGTTTTATACGCCTACAATCTGCAGCTCCACAGTCGGATCTCCTCCCGGGACAGTGAACACACCAGCAGCTTTGGGGAGGTGAGTTTCTCGTTGTGTTTTAATCTTCTTTAAACTTATCAAAATGTTCATTTAATGATTGTTTTGGATCAGAATCACTGAATTTAATTTGTTTTACTTAAACTCTTGGGTTTATTGCACTTGTATTATTATATTGATAAACCAAAAATAAAAAATGTATATTTTATTAATTTAATCTTTTGTCAACCGCAGATTAATTCTACATGTTGACAAAACTGTTTCACTCTTCTAATTCATTCTGTTGTGAGCATTTCTGGGATGGATGGTTGAATAGTGTTTGTTTGAGTTTTGTGTTTGTTGTCGTTCAGGTGTGTTTGTTTATGGTTATAAATGTAAGTCTCAATCAGTCAGTGTATTTAGATTTGTGAATGTGAACATGGATCCGAAAATCTGTATTTAAAGTGTGAGTTTGTAATACGGCCCTGAATTGTGTGAAGAAAATATCTTCAAATTTGTATTCAGATTGAATCAGTTTTTATAACTGTAAATTGGCTGTTTTTCACAGAACTAAAGGTCACTAGGTGGCGGTAGCACCTAGTGACCTTTAGTTCTGAAGGCTGCTGCTCCTGAAAACACACAAATCGTCTCATGAGACAAACGACGGGTGTAAAAGAACCGGGGAGCGGCCAACTGAGCAGCAACTGACGACCTTTCAGCCGTTAATCTCCATGTATGTGTTCACAGATTTGTCTCTACACTGAAAGAGATAAATACACTTTCACATATATATATATATGAAGATGTTTTCTTCACGCACACTCATTCAAAGTACAGATTTTCAGATCCCTAACCCTAACTACACACGGATTGAGACTCACGTTTGTTAATAGTTTTGCTTCAATAATTCCCCATATTGTTTTACATGTGATGTATTTGTTCTGCAGGTGTGTCAGTATCTGAGCCGGTGTGGGCGTCGCCTCTGTTGTCGCAGACAGGAAGACCCTCCGACCACAAAATAAACCATTTTCAGTTTGTTTCACTTCAACGTGAATTTATTAATAAAACAGATTTTCTGTTTTATATAAACACTCAAGAGGCTCATCGGCTCCACCCACACTAACACACCTGAAAACAAATGTCACATGACCATTCACGTCCATGGGACATGTGGTGTAAACAGGAAGTAGTTGGTTGCTTAGTTACAGACAATCTTCTGAAGGAGTAGCAGGGACGACGAGGTGGAAGTATAACTGACAGGAAGTGTTACTGACAGGAAGTGTTACTGACAGGAAGTGTTACTGACAGGAAGTGCTACTGACAGGAAGTGCTACTGACAGGAAGTGCTACTGACAGGAAGTGTTACTGACAGGAAGTGCTACTGACAGGAAGTGCTACTGACAGGAAGTGCAACTGACAGGAAGTGCTACTGACAGGAAGTGCTACTGACAGGAAGTGTTACTGACAGGAAGTGTTACTGACAGGAAGTGCAACTGACAGGAAGTGCTACTGACAGGAAGTGTTACTGACAGGAAGTGCTACTGACAGGAAGTGCTACTGACAGGAAGTGTAACTGACAGGAAGTGTTACTGACAGGAAGTGCTACTGACAGGAAGTGCTACTGACAGGAAGTGCTACTGACAGGAAGTGCAACTGACAGGAAGTGCTACTGACAGGAAGTGCTACTGACAGGAAGTGCAACTGACAGGAAGTGCTACTGACAGGAAGTGCTACTGACAGGAAGTGCAACTGACAGGAAGTGCAACTGACAGGAAGTGCTACTGACAGGAAGTGCAACTGACAGGAAGTGCTACTGACAGGAAGTGCAACCGACAGGAAGTGCAACCGACAGGAAGTGCAACCGACAGGAAGTGCTACCGACAGGATTTGTTACCGACAGGAAGTGTTACCGACAGGAAGTGTTCGCAATGCTTTGTGTTCACCGCTGGTAGTCGTGTCATGTGACTGATGAGAACCAATCAGGACAAGAACGTCTGTGTCATCGTTTACAAAAGACTGGAGACCATAGTAACCATAGGGCTGAATTTCAAACCTAAAAGGTGTCAGTGTGGAGGGAGCCTGATGCTGGCGCTGCACGTTTCAACCTGAAGATTTTTCAGTGTGAGTGTGTAATGATCACATGACCACAATGTTTGCCTTCAGCAGAGTTATGTAACCAGCTGATCTCCAGCACGTGCTGCTCTCACTTCTTTTTAATCTAATGCTGAATCAGTTGTGAGCTGTAATCCTGCTGAACCCAGAACTGCCCAGGTCACACTCGCTCCCTTCTCACAGTTTGAAAACAATTATTAACTTTTAAAGAGCTGAAGTCACGTTGGACAAACATCGTAAATACTGCACTGTATTAATATATATTGTAAATAGTTCAAAGCTAAGTCTTGTTTCTTATATAGTAATAACGGTCAAAAGTCAGAAGGTCCCCGAATCACATTTTAGTCAGGGCCCCTGTTGGTGTGGGGCCGGCTCTGGTGTGATTGTTTTTTCAGTTTGAATCTGATTTAACTTCCTGCAGAAAGGATGATTTATGAAACGTTTGTGTTTGTTTGTGTGATTTTGCGTTTCATCAAATACCTGTCAACCCTCTGAGGTGTGTAAATACTGCATCCAACATATTTTCAAAATAAAATCCATCTGTCCTGCATACAGTAAATAAAATGAAGCTGAAATATGTATCCCGCCCACACACACTCGTAGCCAATCAGGGGTCAGTCTCATCTGTGAATCATTACGTTTTATATCAAAGAACTGATTCAGCCCAAACTGATCAGAAACACTTGAACAAACATCAGTAAGATAAGACCGAGCTGAAACGACAGAAAGATCTTTGACATTTATCTACTTCGATTGTTTACTTTGGTCGTGTCCCATCTGCTAACATGGAGGAGGTTTGTGATCTGCACTGCACAGACACCAGGGGGCGATCCAGATGATCAGTTAAATCATGAACTGAAATCTTTTTTTCTAATGTAAATGTAACACGTGAAGATTCATAGACCTTTATTTTGAAGGCAGGATTGCGGTACTTCCGGTATGCCTACCACTAGCTCTGGTAAGCTTTGCGGAGTCTCTCCGGTATAAACGCGCTGTGTCCGGTACTGTGCCGCCTCAGGCCCCGGGAAAAACTTGTGGACTATCCGGTGTCGATCAATCACAAGCCGAGCGAGTCCGTCCGGTGCAAACGGAACTTGTAACGCCAGAAAACTACGCAGATAGCGGACCGAAGACCGGACAGGCTTCCTGCTCCAGTAACCGAGTCCCCCCCCCCGGCTGTGGTCCGGTCAAGCGGACGCTCTGACCCGCTCCTCCCTGCGGGTCACCGGGAGGGGAACACCATGGAGTTTCGGTGGAGCCTCGCCCCGTGCCGGGACACGGTGAGGTAACGCGAGCCGCCCTCACAGAGCCTCGTCCCGGCAGAGACCTGTTGCAGCTTCCCGCTGACGCAGAGACGATGAGCGGAGCCGCCGCGACCTTTCTGCTGCTGCTGCTCAGCGGCCGAGCTGCCCTCACGGTCGGCCGGTCCCTGAACGCACCGCGGGACGGTAACGACGGTCTGACCGCGACCGTCACAGGTACGTTACCGGATACCGGGATAAGTACTGCGCTGCAAAAGTATTTTTTAATCAACTACTTTACTGAGGCTGAACAATTCGTGTGTACACAGACAGAGAGATACAAATATCTTTTTACTGATCCCTGGAGGGAAATTCAAATGTCATATTATATATATTGAATAATATATATAAATACAAACAATAAAATACGAGGTAAAAAAACACATAAAAGGAAAGAAGATACACAAGCAAACTAAAGATACGACTAAGAGATGAAATAAATAAGGTTGCAAGGAGGTCGTGATACTGGTTTTATAAGAATAATGCTGGAAACATCCTGAAATTATAACATTTTGTTTAAAATAATTATTATAATACAATTATAATGGCACAGCAAACTATTATTATATTAATTGCAGTAATAATACAGTAGCAATAGTGAAGTATTAACCCAGATATAGATAAACATAGATGGACTATATTGATCCCAATTTGGGAAATTGTGTTACAGCAGTATGTCGAGGGCAATTTCACGAAGAGCAAAGACAAAGGCTAAATACAACAGACAATCCGCTGTCTGTCCACTAGGTGGGGAGAGGGTGCTCGTGGCTGTCCATGATGGATAACAGGTAGGGTTAGGGTTAGTGTTCAAAGCCCTGCTTTCCACCACCACTTCAGAAGAGTCCGGTTTGCAGCCAACGACGAAGCCAGCTCCTTAATCAGCTCCTTAAGTCTGTTGGTGTCACTGGTGTCCCGACCTTCCATGTTGTGAACCTGTGGACTCAACTAACGGAGAGAATATAAAGATGATCAGAGTTCAATTAAGTTCTGTTACTGTCGTAATTTGACTTTATGAAATACTGTTATCATGACACCGGAGC
The DNA here is from genome assembly GCF_947347685.1 of Pleuronectes platessa. NCBI lineage: Eukaryota > Metazoa > Chordata > Actinopteri > Pleuronectiformes > Pleuronectidae > Pleuronectes > Pleuronectes platessa. The sequence goes on from NC_070635.1 coordinate 77,075, forward strand.
CTGATTCTAACTGAACTGTTGAACTGTCCTCCTGTAATCAGATTAATCTGCAGGGGGATAGATGTCAGGTGGGACTAGAACATTGACTGTGTGTGTGTGTGTGTGTGTGTGTGTGTGTGCTTGTCTAATCTCTTGTTATCCTGCTGCACTGAATCCGAACAGCGACACAGAAACAAGCTCACCTTATTTAATTGATTGTTATATTTTCCAGACTACATAACAGCGATATGTCTGAAATGATTCTGTGATTTGTTGATTTAAGACTCATGACCTTTGCTCTTTTTGTGACCTCTGAACATTGTCTGATCTCTGTCTACAGCTGCTGTCACAGAGCCTGTGCGTCACATTTTAATTACATTACATGTCATTTAGCTGTCGCTTTTGTCCAAAGCGACTTACATTTTTTTTAGAACACTCAGCATTTATGAGGGGCCACTTTAGGGGTTCAGTATCTTGCCAAGGACACTTAGGCATGCAGATGGGAAAGAGTGGGATTCGAACTGGCAACCTTCTTGTTGTAGAACACCCGCTCTATCCCCTAGGCCACACTCTCTCTCTCTCTCTAATCATGTGCCTTTAATTAATTCTTGTCACTTTGTGTGAAGATAAATAAAACAATGGCCGCCATCCGTCCGCTTATGATGTCACAGCGTAAACACAGCGGACAGGAAGATGAGAGAGCTGATGGCTAACCCTTGACCTCTCCTCCCTTCCCATCCACAGACATAGAGGAGGCGGGTTTATGACCTGTACTGCAGCCAGCCACCAGGGAGCGATTGAGACACCTTGGCATAATTTGGAGTTGTTATGTCGTCCATCTTTATTTATGTCTGTGTCCCCAGGTGCGGACAGAGGGTGGCGCCCCCTGCTGGAGAAGACTCGTCCCTTTGTACTGATGGACGGACAGAGACGGAGCCTCGCTGAAGCGTTACAGGTCAGAGAAAAAATCATTACTTACTGCTACTGACGCTCCCCTACAAATTTACTAGTATATAACTGGTTAATCAATAATTAATTAACTCAAACTTTTATTTTATGAACATTTATTTATTTATATATATGTATTATATATTTGCTTGAATTTGTGTTTTATTTTTTATTGTAGTTATTTATAATAAGGATCATGCTCAACTGGAAAATATTTTAAAAGGCTGATTCCATCTTAGGAATCATTCAGTTTTTCTATATAAATATCCTATATCCTTTACATATATAGGAAGACAATACCATCCCCCAAAGGAGGGTGATTTATATATATATAATTATACATTACATTTTAAAGATGTATTACCCACTCGGTGGAGCCTTCCTTGCTCGGGGGTGGAAGGACACAATGGTCGGCTGGACTCACAGGAGCATTTCAAGTGGAACAGTCTGTTCGCGCCAGTGTGACGCAATCGGTCTACAAATACAGATTCTGTTCATCAATACTAAAACACAACCCAAACAAAAATGAGACCACCTGCCTATAAAAAAGTCTCTGATTTAGAGGCTGGAATATGTTGCCAGGTGTAACCAGAGCAACAGTGATGCATTTTATAACTACTACGTAGGTGAGGGATTAGATTAGATTAGATTAGGTGACAGAACGTTATGTCGTCTGGAGGAGAAAGAAGAATCACTCTCTTCGTATTCTTACGACACCCTCGTTCATTTCCTCCTGCTTCAGTCCGACAAGAGGGAAGTTGGAGCGCTGACAGTTTTCTCCAGGAGGGAACTTCCTGCTGAAACCCTGAGATCTGACCACAGGATGAAGAGGGGGAGGGTTATTAGGGGATGGACACTTCCTGAGCAGTTGACAGAAGCTCTGAGATCATTTCTTGCAGAAATCCTCATGACCCACCGTTGTGAGAGGAAACGAGTAGGTAGAAAGAATAAGGTAAAGGGGCTGGCCACCTGGGAAGAAGGAGAAGAAGAGGGAAATGGAGTTCCTCACATTTGAACCAGATGAATGTTCAGACTCGCGTTCCCTCGCTGAGGTTAACGCCCGATGTCGTTATGTTAATTCAAAGTGACAGATAGACTGCCCTGCCCACAACTCTACATCTGGTCGGCAGCTCTCAGCCCCGCCCACTATTTCTACTGCTCTGCTGTCATCTGGAGATTGGGCGAGAGACATGACCTCACCAGAGAGAGAGAGAGAGAGAGAGAGAGAGAGAGAGAGAGAGAGAGAGAGAGAGAGAGAGAGAGAGAGAGAGAGAGAGAGAGAGAGAGAGACTAGCTGCTCCGCCCTCCGTCAATGATCAACTCATCAATGAAGAAAGTGTGCGGAGCCCTTTGATGTTTTATGCTGAAATACTTCTTGAAGCTTTACCAAGGAGGAAATCAGAATTCATCAACACAACTGTGCATGATGTCCTCTCATATTCTCAAGTCTGCTTTCCTGCAGTCACACTTACGCAGTCTCAAATCTGTGGTGTCTATGGAGTGAAGCCTTTGACCTTCGCTAAGCTCTCTTACTTCCCCATACATGACAGCCAGCTGCACTATGTCTCAGAGAGAGGACAGGAGACAGTCTTTGAAAACTCCATAACACTCAACACACGCATGCACAGAGACTTCCAGCTGATCTGAGAGGAGAAAGCGAGGAGGTGTCAAACAGGAAGTGACTCTTTAACAGGCAGGAAACCACACTGATTGGTTAACGGATGTCTACAGACACGCCCACTAAAACATTATAAAAACAATGGTAATAAAATGTATGCTTCGATTTAGAGTAACTTTTTTATATGGCTCTGTGAACTGTTTATCTTTGCAACACACTGAACGGCCAACACCTTGTGTGTTCTTCACCATCTCTGTTTGTCTCTGGACGTTTTTCACCGTTCTCCTCTTGTGTTTCAGTATGGTCACCCCAACAGGCTGCAGTGTGGACTGGAGGTGGGAGGACAACTCTTCCTGTTGGACCTGGAGAAGAACCAGTGAGTCTGAAAATGCAGAGGTCTTTGTCATCTGTACAGTTTGAAAACAATCAGTCCCTTCCTTTTAATCAATCTGCACCAAATCCCAAACTGTCAGAAATATGAGTCTGATTTTCATCAGTGAAAATGTTAAAGAAAATAGATCCTGGATCCAGATTCACACCAACATTTAGTGAGTTCTCTTTTCACATATGTTCTGATTAGAAATCTGCTCTCTAGTTGTCGTGTTTTTGTGAAACACCTCTGTGTTAAAGTTAATAAATAGCTGAGATTTGTGTCTTTGCAGCGACCTGCTGCCTAAACCACCCAACGTCTTCTACTATTTGCCCAACGGAACCGGCGTGTCTGTGACAGCCAACCCTGTGGTGAGTCAGTGAAGGCACCACCTTCTGTCTTTGTGTGTGTGTGTGTGTGTGTGTGTGTTTGTGATGTTTTCCAGCTGTGTGACACGTATCATGTCGTCCACAGACTCACTGTTATTACCAAGGCAGTGTCAGGGGATTCCCTCAGTCCAGAGTGGCTCTGAGCACCTGCTCCGGACTCAGGTCAGTCACTGTTTTTCATCAAGTGTTGATGTCGGAATCAGTTCAACATGTTGGCTGAGCTGATGCCTTATTATCACAAACTGCAGCTATAGTAACTGCATCGGACTCCATTGGTTTTTTTCCGGATTAAATCAGAAAAATGAATCCCGAGCCGAATTAACACAAATATCAGCTTTTCCTTTGTGTCTGGCTGGATTCCTGGTTTCTGTTGGACACACAATTCATCACAGCAGCTGTGAGCACATGAAACGCTTGTGTCCTTGTGCACGAATGGGTTTGAGAATGCAGCTTTGAACGTCAGAACCAGTTCAGTGAGTCCAAAACGTCTTTTAACACGAGAGAAAAACATTTTCTTCTGCAACAACAATGAAAGAAAATAAATCTGTTTCAATCGGATTTGTCCTGGATTTAATGAGTTTCACCTCTTTGTGTTTCTCGGCCTTCTCAGCCCAAAATGTGAGTGACGTCACGTTTCTCTTCAGGTTAAACTGATCTGGATAAATGTGTGCGACCTCTGCCCTCTGTAGCAGGATTAGTGGGGTTTACCCAGCAGCTCACGTGAAGAGACCTGATCCAGTTTTGGGTTTTCAGGGTCGAGCTCCAGAGATTCAGAGACACAAACCACTGTGTCCTGGATTTTAAAAATGAAGAGAAACTATTTCATCACATCTAAAGCTGCTCACACTCTGAACTTCTTAGAAATGTTCTTGTTGAATTCCCACTCAAACTGAATGAGTAAAAAACAACTCACCATTTATGTTCTCACACTGTTCGTACCCATAGGCTCCTCTGGACCCATCTGGTTATTATCACAGGAGAAGTGGACGTTTATTCTCTTTCATTATGTCATTAGAAATGTTTGTTCACCATGAGTTTACGTTTCTCTCTGTTTGTGATATGAGGCGAATATAAAGATGATCAACTACTGTTAATAAAGATGGACGACGTGTCTCCACTTCCTCCAGAAATGAAACTAAAGTATCTTCGGATACAAACTCTGCCATCTTACGCTGGTAGTGGTGTGGACACATCACATTGCTCCTGTGCACTGCATGAGGAATTCATCCTATAAAACGAGTCACCTCAGGAATTGTCGAGTTTTCTCAGCTTTAGTTTGAACAGTTTTATCAGCTGTGCAGCATAAAACTGAACACATCACCTGATTCCTCCTGCAGAGGCGTCATCGCCATCAACTCCACGCTGAGCTTCGAGCTGCAGCCCCAGGAGGACGACCACCAACACCCCGACCAGCAGGGGCAGGAGGAGTGGGGAGGAGGGGAGAGTGGAGAAGATGGCAGTGAAGGAAGTGGAGGTCGAGAAGGAGGTGAAGAAGGAGTCCATTTATTGTTCTCCACTAGTCCCCTGGAGGGCGATGTTGCTGGAGGCTGCGTGGTGTCACACACTGCTCTCCCCCCGATCCACAGCTTCACTCACACACACAGGGTGAGATAGACACCCCGCTAAAAAATTATAAAAAAATTAGGCTGCATTTCACTGAGAAACAGCCAATCACAGAGCTCCACGTGCTGCTGCTGAAGCTTGTTCTATCTTCTTTCCTCTGTCTGCAGAAAAAGAGAGACATCTTGACAGAGACGAAATACATCGAGCTTGTGCTGGTGGCTGATCACCAGGAGGTCAGTGTGATGTGTTTGTGATTGTTCAAACTCACTGAACTTTAGGCAACACAAAGACATAATGAAAGAGAGAGAAGAGGAAATCTATATGACTAAAATTACAAAATGAGCTTCCTGAAAACATCGGTAAACACGTGACACATGACGTTGAACCCATGCACTTCATCATGTAGCTTCAGTTTAGAGATGAATGTATGACAATAATCTGAAGTTTTACTGTAAACAAATCTGAATTAATCACAGTAAAAATACAAAATGAAAATAAGACAATCAGTTTACCTGCAGTAACATCTTTTCAACACTGAGTGGCAGCAGTGATGGTAGATCACTGTGTTTAAATACTGATGCATCATCTCTCATCTGCTCTCAGTTCATGAATTATCAGAAGAACAACAACACCATCATCTACCGCATGCTGGACGTGGCCAACCAGGTGGACTGGGTAAGACTTCTGATCTTTGACCTCTGACCTGCTCATCACTGAACCAGCAGAAACCAGACGCCCTCTCTTCTCCTGCAGTTCTACCGTCCTCTGAACGTGCGGGTGGCTTTGACCGGTCTGGAGATCTGGAGCGACCGAGACAAGATCCAGGTGGAGAAGAGTCCCACGGTCACACTCAACAACTTCCTGGAGTGGAGAACCAGAGAGCTGCTGCCACGCCTTCGCCATGACAACGCCCAGCTTGTCATGTATGACCGGAACAGTCACCAAAATAAAAGCATCAGTCCTGTCGTAATCATCACAAGTAACGCTTGGTTTCATTGTGCAGGGGCGGGTCATTTGACGGCACCACAGTGGGGATGGCGTCCCAGGCGTCCATGTGCTCCAGAGACCGGTCGGGTGGAGTTAACGTGGTGAGTGTCCGCCGGTCACCATCAGCAGGTCAGAGGTCAAAGATCAGACTAATCCTTCAGCGTCCAATGAAAAGCTTTTCTCTGATCTGCCTCAGGATCACCTGGTCAGCGTGCTGGGCGTGGCCTCTACTGTGGCGCATGAGCTTGGTCACAATTTGGGGATGAGCCACGACACGGCCGAGCGCCGCTGCTCCTGCCAGAATGAGCCGCGTCTGGGAGGATGCATCATGGAGCCGTCCACCGGGTCAGCACCAGATATCTGAACGGGCTCCACGCGGGTTTGGCAGCGGCCGTCTCCCACTCTCTGAACTTGTCATGCGTGTAACCTTCAGGTTCCTGCCAGGTCAGCAGTTCAGCAGCTGCAGCGCCGCAGACCTGTCCGTCAGCCTGCTGCACGGGGGGGGGATGTGTCTCTTCAACGTCCCACAGCCCGACCTCCTGCTGGGAGGACCTCGCTGTGGAAACCTGTACCTGGAGCGAGGAGAGGAGTGTGACTGTGGCCTGCTGGAGGTGCCTGTCTGTCTGCTCACCTGTCTGCCTGACTCACCTGTGTGTCTGACTCACCTGTCTGTCTGCTCACCTGTCTGCTTGACTCACCTGTCTGTCTGCTCACCTGTCTGTCTGACTCACTTGTCTGCTCGACTGACCTGTCTGTCTCACTGACCTGTCTGTCTGCTCACCTGTCTGTCTGACTCACTTATCTGTTCGACTGACCTGTCTGTCTGCTCACCTGTCTGCCTGACTCACCTGTCTGTCTGCTCACCTGTATGTCTGACTCACTTATCTGTTCGACTGACCTGTCTGTCTGCTCACCTGTCGGTCTGCTCACCTGTCTGTCTGACTCACTTGTCTGTTCGACTCACCTGTCTGTCTGACTCACCTGTCTGCTTGACTCACCTGTCTGCCTGCTCACCTGTCTCTCTCACTCACCTGTCTGTCTGACTCACTTGTCTGCCTGACTCACCTGTGTGTCTGACTCACCTGTCTGTCTGCTCACCTGTGTGTCTGACTCACTTATCTGTTCGACTGACCTGTCTGTCTCACTGACCTGTCTGCCTGACTCACCTGTCTGTCTGCTCACCTGTCTGTCTGACTCACTTGTCTGTCTGCTCACCTGTCTGCTTGACTCACCTGTCTGCCTGCTCACCTGTCTCTCTCACTCACCTGTCTGTTTGACTCACCTGTCTGCCTGACTCACCTGTCTGTTCGACTCACCTGTCTGTCTGCTCACCTGTGTGTCTGACTCACCTGTCTGTCTGACTCACCTGTCTGCTTGACTCACCTGTCTGCCTGCTCACCTGTCTCTCTCACTCACCTGTCTGTCTGACTCACTTGTCTGCCTGACTCACCTGTGTGTCTGACTCACTTATCTGTTCGACTGACCTGTCTGTCTCACTGACCTGTCTGCCTGACTCACCTGTCTGTCTGCTCACCTGTCTGTCTGACTCACTTGTCTGTTCGACTCACCTGTCTGTCTGCTCTCCTGTCTGCTTGACTCACCTGTCTGTCTGCTCACCTTTATGTCTGCTCACCTGTCTCTCTCACTGACCTGTGTCTGCTCACCTGTCTGTCTGACTCACTTGTCAGTTCGACTCACCTGTCTGTCTGACTCACCTGTCTGCCTGCTCACTTGTCTGTCTGACTCACCTGTCTGTTCAACTCACCTGTCTCTCTGACTCACTTGTCTGTCTGACTCACCTGTCTGCTCGACTCACCTGTCTGTCTGCTCACCTGTCTGTCTGACTCACTTGTCTGTTCGACTCACCTGTCTCTCTGACTCACTTGTCTGTCTGCTCACCTGTCTCTCTCACTCACCTGTCTGTCTGACTCACCTGTCTGTCTGACTCACATGTCTCTCTGACTCACTTGTCTGTCTGACTCACCTGTCTGTTCAACTCACCTGTCTCTCTGACTCACTTGTCGGTCTGACTCACCTGTCTGCTCGACTCACCTGTCTGTCTGACTCACCTGTCTGTCTGACTCACCTGTCTGTCTGCTCACATGTCTCTCTCACTCACCTGTCTGTCTGACTCACCTGTCTGTCTGACTCACATGTCTCTCTGACTCACTTGTCTGCCTGACTCACCTGTCTGTTCGACTCACCTGTCTGTTTGCTCACCTGTCTCTCTCACCCACCTGTCTGTCTGCTCACCTGTCTCTCTCACCCACCCGTCTGTCTGCTCACCTGTCTCTCTCACCCACCTGTCTGTCTGCTCACCTGTCTCTCTCACTCACCTGTCTGTCTGACTCAACTGTCTGCCTGCTCACCTGTCTCTCTCACTCACCTGTCTGCCTGCTCACCTGTCTCTCTCACCCACCTGTCTGTCTGCTCACCTGTCTCTCTCACTCACCTGTCTGTCTGACTCACCTCTCTGCCTGCTCACCTGTCTCTCTGACTCACCTGTCTCTCTGACTCACTTGTCTGCCTGACTCACCTGTCTGTTCGACTCACCTGTCTGTCTGCTCACCTGTCTCTCTGACTCACTTGTCTGCCTGACTCACCTGTCTGTCTGCTCACCTGTCTCTCTGACTCACTTGTCTGCCTGACTCACCTGTCTGTTCGACTCACCTGTCTGTTTGCTCACCTGTCTCTCTCACCCACTTGTCTGCCTGACTCACCTGTCTGTCTGCTCACCTGTCTCTCTCACTCACCTGTCTGCCTGCTCACCTATCTCTCTCACTCACCTGTCTGCCTGCTCACCTGTCTCTCTGACTCACTTGTCGGCCTGCTCACCAGTCACTCTCACTCACCTGTCTGTCTGCTCACCTGTCTGCTTGACTCACCCGTCTCTCTGACTCACCTGTCTGTCTGCTCACCTGTGTGTCTGACTCACCTGTCTGTCTGCTCACCTGTATGTCTGCTCACCTGTCTGTCTGCTCACCTGTCTCTCTCAGTGACCTGTGTCTGCTCACCTGTTTGTCTGACTCACTTGTCTGTTCGACTAACCTGTCTGTCTGACTCACCTGTCTGCCTGCTCACCTGTCTGTCTGACTCACTTGTCTGTCTGACTCACCTGTTTGTTCAACTCACCTGTCTCTCTGACTCACTTGTCTGTCTGCTCACCTGTCTCTCTCACTCACCTGTCTGTCTGACTCACCTGTCTGCTCGACTCACCTGTCTGTCTGCTCACCTGTCTGTCTGACTCACTTGTCTGTTCGACTCACCTGTCTGTCCGACTCACTTGTCTGCCTGCTCACCTGTCTCTCTCACTCACCTGTCTGTCTGACTCACCTCTCTGCCTGCTCACCTGTCTCTCTGACTCACCTGTCTCTCTGACTCACTTGTCTGCCTGACTCACCTGTCTGTTCGACTCACCTGTCTGTCTGCTCACCTGTCTCTCTGACTCACTTGCCTGCCTGACTCACCTGTCTGTTCGACTCACATGTCTGTCTGCTCACCTGTCTCTCTCACTCACCTGTCTGCCTGCTCACCTGTCTCTCTCACTCACCTGTCTGTCTGCTCACCTGTCTCTCTCACTCACCTGTCTCTCTGACTCACTTGTCTGCCTGACTCACCTGTCTGTTCGACTCACCTGTCTGTCTGCTCACCTGTCTCTCTGACTCACTTGTCTGCTTGACTCACCTGTCTGTCTGCTCACCTGTCTCTCTCACTCACCTGTCTGCCTGCTCACCTATCTCTCTCACTCACTTGTCGGCCTGCTCACCTGTCACTCTCACTCACCTGTCTGTCTGCTCACCTGTCTGCTTGACTCACCCGTCTCTCTGACTCACCTGTCTGTCTGCTCACCTGTCTCTCTGACCCACCCGTCTCTCTGACTCACCTGTCTGTCTGCTCACCTGTCTGCTTGACTCACCTGTCTGTCTGCTCACCTGTCTCTCTGACTCACCTGTCTGTCTGACTGTCCCTGTTGATGCTATGTTCTGATTGGTCAGGAGTGTGATGACCCTTGCTGTAACGCATCCACGTGTCAGCTGCTTCCTGGAGCTCAGTGTTCTTCTGATGGAATCTGTTGTCACAACTGTAAAGTAAGATTCGACCACTCGCTCACAGGCGCCATCTTTGTCGCTCACATCAGTACTTGACTCTTAGCCCCTCCCTCTTAAGCTGCGAGCAGCGGGCTCGGTGTGTCGGGAGCCGATTGGAGAATGTGACCTCCCTGAGTTCTGCACCGGCTCCTCCCCCCACTGTCCACCCAATGTCTTCCTGCAGAACGGAGAGCTCTGTGAGGATGGCGCCTCCTACTGCCACGGAGGCGTTTGTGCCAGCATGAACACCCAGTGTCAGACGCTGTGGGGACCCAGTAAGAAACTGGTTTACTTTTTTTAGACAAAGCCAGTTTATAGTGTCCTAACCCCTAACCCTGTTCAAAACCAGTCTGTACCCAAATCTGTTCGCAGTTTAAACTAGTTCATACTGATCCCACATTGGTTTATAGATGTTTAGAGTGATCCAGTTTGTTTACAGTGATGTTAAACCAGTTTATTCTGGTCCAGTTTGTTTACAGTGATGTTAAACCAGTTTATTCTGGTCCAGTTAGTTTACAGTGATGTTAAACCAGTTAGTTTACAGTGATGTTAAACCAGTTTATTCTGGTCCAGTTTGTTTACAGTGATGTTAAACCAGTTTAGACTGGTCCAGTTAGTTTACAGTGATGTTAAACCAGTTTATTCTGGTCCAGTTTGTTTACAGTGATGTTAAACCAGTTAAGACTGGTCCAGTTAGTTTACAGTGATGTTAAACCAGTTTATTCTGGTCCAGTTTGTTTACAGTGATGTTAAACCAGTTAAGACTGGTCCAGTTAGTTTACAGTGATGTTAAACCAGTTTATTCTGGTCCAGTTTGTTTACAGTGATGTTAAACCAGTTTATTCTGGTCCAGTTAGTTTACAGTGATGTTAAACCAGTTTGTTTACAGTGATGTTAAACCAGTTTATTCTGGTCCAGTTAGTGTACAGTGATGTTAAACCAGTTAGTTTACAGTGATGTTAAACCAGTTTATTCTGGTCCAGTTTGTTTACAGTGATGTTAAACCAGTTTAGACTGGTCCAGTTAGTTTACAGTGATGTTAAACCAGTTTATTCTGGTCCAGTTTGTTTACAGTGATGTTAAACCAGTTTAGACTGGTCCAGTTAGTTTACAGTGATGTTAAACCAGTTTAGACTGGTCCAGTTAGTTTACAGTGATGTTAAACCAGTTTAGACTGGTCCAGTTAGTTTACAGTGATGTTAAACCAGTTTAGACTGGTCCAGTTAGTTTACAGTGATGTTAAACCAGTTTAGACTGGTCCAGTTTGTTTACAGTGATGTTAAACCAGTTTATTCTGGTCCAGTTTGTTTACTGTGATGTTAAACCAGTTTAGACTGGTCCAGTTAGTTTACAGTGATGTTAAACCAGTTTAGACTGGTCCAGTTAGTTTACAGTGATGTTAAACCAGTTTATTCTGGTCCAGTTAGTTTACAGTGATGTTAAACCAGTTTAGACTGGTCCAGTTAGTTTACAGTGATGTTAAACTAGTTTATTCTGGTCCAGTTTGTTTACAGTGATGTTAAACCAGTTTAGACTGGTCCAGTTAGTTTACAGTGATGTTAAACCAGTTTATTCTGGTCCAGTTAGTTTACAGTGATGTTAAACCAGTTTATTCTGGTCCAGTTAGTTTACAGTGATGTTAAACCAGTTTAGACTGGTCCAGTTAGTTTACAGTGATGTTAAACCAGTTTAGACTGGTCCAGTTAGTTTACAGTGATGTTAAACCAGTTTATTCTGGTCCAGTTAGTTTACAGTGATGTTAAACCAGTTTAGACTGGTCCAATTAGTTTACAGTGATATTAAACCAGTTTAGACTGGTCCAGTTTGTTTACAGTGATGTTAAACCAGTTTATTCTGGTCCAGTTTGTTTACAGTGATGTTAAACCAGTTTAGACTGGTCCAGTTAGTTTACAGTGATGTTAAACCAGTTTAGACTGGTCCAGTTAGTTTACAGTGATGTTAAACCAGTTTATTCTGGTCCAGTTAGTTTACAGTGATGTTAAACCAGTTTAGACTGGTCCAGTTAGTTTACAGTGATGTTAAACCAGTTTAGACTGGTCCAGTTTGTTTACAGTGATGTTAAACCAGTTTATTCTGGTCCAGTTTGTTTACAGTGATGTTAAACCAGTTTAGACTGGTCCAGTTAGTTTACAGTGATGTTAAACCAGGTTTTGTTGTGTGTCCGTCCTCAGACGCCACCAGTGCTCCGGCCGTCTGCTTCTCATCTGTCAATAAACAAGGAAACAAACATGGGAACTGTGGTCAGCTGAACAACAGATCCTACATCCCCTGTGGAAACTCGTGAGTGCACACAGCACACACTGTAAGCACACAAAGTTTTCAGAATCCTCGGAGTGTTCTGCAGTGACACGCCCCCTAATGTTCAGTGACGTTCACTGCGGACGGATTCAGTGTCAAGGCGGGAGAGAGCGCCCCCTGCTGGGCACCAACGCAGAGATCCTCACCACCACTGTCCGCTTCAATGTCAGTGACCTCATCTGCAGAGGAACTTTCTTCCACCTTGGAGATGACGTGTCCGACCCTGCCACTGTGGCCCAGGGCACCGCCTGCGGACCCGCAAAGGTCAGCCAGTGCTCCCAGCAGCTCTGGATGAGATAAGGCAGCAGGAAATAAAAAAGAGCGGTTCAGGTTTCACAAATTAAAGATTTTTCTCGGTAACGTAAAACAAAAACATATATTTTTGACACATTCTCTAACATCACGTGATGTGAAATGAGTGATAATTTAAGTAAGAGTCAGCAGAGATACACACAGTCACAATTATTTTTTAATATCACAAAATTTTGTCTAAGACATTCAAATGTGTCTATTGTTCTTTTTCTTTCAGGCCTGTTTGAACCAGAGGTGTCAGAACGTGTCCGTGTTCGGCGTTGACGACTGTCGCAGGAAATGTAACGGCCATGGGGTGAGTGAGGGACGACTCCACAGATTTGACACTTCACTCACCTGTAAAAAGAAAGTGGGTGAGTGTAACCTGCTGCATGTGTGTGTTTCAGGTGTGTAACAGTAATAGTAACTGTCACTGTGATGTGGGCTGGGCTCCTCCTGACTGCAGGCACTCCGGTCATGGCGGCAGCGTGGACAGCGGCCCGGCCTCAGCTGCAGCAGGTTAAAACACGGACCTTTAAACTGACAACCATGTTATCGCTGACTCAGTTAACCCTGCCCCTTTGTGTATTTGTGTGTGTTCAGCGTCGGACCCGGTCAGAGTCGCTCTGCTCGTTGTCTTCCTCTTCATCCTGCCAGTGCTCCTCCTCTTCCTCGCTCTTCGCTTCCCTCGTGTGCGTCGGAGTCTTCTCTGTGTCAGACCAAACAGCCCTTTTCGCAAAGCTCGACAACACAACCGGTAATACACACCAGTTTGTGTGTGAGTTAGAGGGAGGGAGAGAACATATTATTATTGTTACTGTGAATGTATTTCTAAATAAAATGATTAAATTATTTAAATGATTATTAATTATTTAAGGGATAGTTCGCTGAGAAATGAAAATTCACTCATCATCTCCTCATCACTATGATGGAGGGGGGTGAAGTGAACCTCTGGAGTTTCCGGGGTAAACAGTGTTGCAGCTGAATCCAATACGACTGAAGTAACTAGTGACCAAAGTTTCAGACCTAAAAATAACATGTCTCTATATCTGCTCCTGTGTTGTCAAGTGTCCACAACATTCATATTCAACTGGAAACGAGGTTGTTTACACCAAGTTTTGAGCCTGAATATCCGCTGTGATCCCCGCGGCTCCGGAGGAGGAGATCAGATGTAATTCAGACTAAAAACATGGTGTAAATGTTATGATCACATAAAGATTGTGTTTATATTTACTTGATAATCTGTCTGTATTCACTATTTTTTTAATAAGTCTAATGAAATCCATCTAGTTATAAAATAACAACTTTATTCCTGAGAAAAGAGACTTGCTCGATAACTCGTCTCTAAACTTGCCTGCGGTGTTTTCTTACCCACAATGCAGTGTTACTCACAGTGAGATGTGGGACTTGGAGTTTGACCATATCCACATCTCCAGGTAATTGAGTACGTGTCGGGTCCTGGTCTGTGGTCGACCCTGTCTTTACTGTCACCTCACTGGTACCCTTCATACCCTTCAGACCCCATCACACCACTTCAGGACTTAAAGCTGCAATGATCCACGTCTCACTGGGTTTTTTTCTCCTGGTTTAAAGTGATGCTACAGTTTCTTTCTGGACCAAAACAGCAGAGAGCATTCTGGTTTATAAAGTCCGGATATTTAACAGTTTTCAGGTGCAGCTTTAAGTGTTGTTGGACAGGATGGCTTAATTGGTATTTATTTAGCTTTCCTACAACTCTGTGATCCTTCAGAATTTGTAAACCCTCTTCCTAAAACCAGTCGATTAAAATTAAACTGTAACAACTGCAGGTTCATCTCAAGTGTCACGCCAGCTTCTGAGTGAAGCTATTAATAATTTCCAGACTGTTTTTGTTGTCCAGAACTAAGACGATGGAGCGAGTGGACGATGGCGATCAGGTCCAAGCGCTGAGATACCACCTGAACCCACAGGCTGACATCCCAATGACGCCCCCCCGCAAAGAGGTACCCAAAGCAACCTCACAAACGCCAACCCTGTCCCTGGATGAAGGAAGAACACATTTTATTGTGTTGGTGTGTGTGGGAGTCCACAAATATTTCTGGAGTTTCAGGGATAAACAGCATTGCAGCCAATTCCAACACAACTGAAGTAACTGGTGACCGATTTTTCAAATGTAAAACACAACAAAAAAATCACAACATGTCTCCGTTCTGCTCCTGTGATGTCATCAAGTGTCCGGAAGCCCTGATATTCATATTCAACTAGAAACAAGGTCAGTTACACCAGGTTGTGTAGCCTGGAGGTCGGTTGTTACCCTCCTGCCTGTAGTTCATGTTTGTGAGCGCACACACTGCACAAGCTCGCAGCGCTTTGCTCTCGCCCAGGGGTCACGTGACGACATCAGCGAGACATAGCTGTAACTGCAGCCATGCTACCGGAACTAGCGATGCTACCGGAACTAGCGATGCTACCGCCACCACGTGCGTACCCTTGTGTGACAGCTCGTGTGTGCGTACAAATGTGAACGTGGCTCTGAGGAGGATCACAGAGACTTTAAGGCTGAAAACTTGGTGTAAATGACCTGATGACACCACAGGAGCAGAATGGAGACATGCTGTGATTTTTCTGTTGTTTTTTTTACATTTGAAGAACCAGCTACTTTAGTTGTATTGGATTCTGCTCTAACGCTTATTACACCTGAAACTAAGAAGTGTTTTGTGGACTCAGAAAGACGTGAGATGTTTTTTTCTTTTCTTCCTGCTTATGATAACACACCTGCTTGTTTGACCTTTGATATCTGCTCTGCATGTTTTCAGCTGTCACTCTGCTTCCTGTTTTCTCTCCAATCAGGTTCATGACAGACCTGCTCCTCCCACTAAGCCTCTCCCCCCTGACCCCACCCTAAACTCCCTGCCGCAGGTAACCTCACCTGAACTCCCCTGCATGTGCGTTAACGTTAGCATGCTGCTCTTGCTAACGGGTCAGAGTGTGTGAGCAGTTTGTGTTGTTGTCGTCATATGAACAGTGGGAACAACATGTTTTACATAAAGAAAACTATTTTTAGGACGTTATGTTTTGAGGATGTTAAACACTTCATCACATAGAATAATCATCCTTAATAAACGCAAACGATCGAATAATTTACTTGATACGAAGCAAATGTGTTCAACCTGATTGGTCGACAGAAGTTCAAATGATCCGCGGCCGCTCGTGTTGGTCGGAGGTCGAGACAACTCTTCTTCTTCTACTGTTTAAACAGCAACCAGCAAATTGAGCCTATACGCAGTTGATGGTAGAAAAGAATGAGTAGCTTCTTTGTTATAGTCTTTGAAACTGAGGGGAAAGTAAAGGCACACACACACTGACTCTGCTGCTCTCTCTCTCCGCTTCAGTTACATCTGTAAACTTAGTCAATTAATGTAGAACTAGAAGAGATGGGGTTAAAGATAGAGACAGAGAGGAGCAGTAAATTACTGACGGAGCCACTAAATACAGTAGAAATGTAACTTCTCAAGATACGAAGTTGTATGTAAAGACTGATCCCAGTCTGTGGAGCTGGTGGAGTTGTGCACGGTTCCCTGGTGTCTGCCCCAGACCTGGTGGCCTGTGGCTGGGCTGCGTGTCCTCTCCCTCTGGCTCTGGAGCCGTCCATGGTGTCCCTAACCAGGGGGAATCTTTCCAATTAAACCATGTTGTTGGAAGGGAAATAATGATTTTCATTTATTTCAGCGTCTGTATCAACCACTGACTGTGTGAAGTCTATAGCAGTGAACCGGAGCAGAAAGACTTTAACACTTTATACTTTTATACATTTGTTTATTCATCGCAAATCATATCGTCATCACAACATTCAACATTATCGCATGTTTTCCTAATATCATGCAGCCCTTATGTATCGTGTGTCTGTGATGATCTTAATCGGTTGATTTTATGTTTACATTCATCACAGTGAAAAACGAAGGTTTATGAAAAAGCCTTGATATTAGAAAGTGGAGACCTTCACCGACACGTGCTTTCATTTGGGGCTTGTCCCGTCTGCTTGTTTGAAATGATGTGAAGTTTTTCATGTTTGTGTGTTTGGGTTTTTCTCCTTTGTTCTACTGCTTCCTTAAATCCTGGGATTCAGATGTTTTGTTTCATTCATAATTTTCACCTCCAGTCGTCTTTCTGTCGCTTCACTTTTCTCTTTCCTCCTTCTCACTAACCTGCAGCAGCTGCTGGGTCGACCAGCTCCACCCAACAAGCCACTCCCCCCTGACCCCGTCACACCTGGACAGGTAGACCCCCCATCCCACCGGCTGGCTCTTAGCATGTAGCTGCCATGTGTGTAGAGTGTAGAACGATCATGTTAACGTGTGGCTCTGACTGAAGTCATCACTGGGATTACTGGGACCTGGAGGCGAGATGTGGTTTGAGACGTGAGGCATTCGGGAACATCAGGATTATTTCAGAAACGTCGGAGTTGTTCTTTATTTTAAAATTAGATGTTTTAAGTTTTCACCTCAGACCGAGAGCAATAATCACTGATGAAAATAAACAATAATAAAAATAATTAATTGTAGAGTCTGGGGTTAAGTACGAATTTCCTGCAAATTTTTCACATTAAAAGTTCATGAGGGTTGTAATCTAACCCCAACCCTAACTCTAGAAGTACTTTGACTTTATTCTGTCGCAGCGAGAGTCTTTCGACCTTTAAAATCTTTTTGTCCTCCCTGCCTTCTCACCCACTGACTGCTGAAATAAACGTTGATGACTTCGCCGATCTGACCAACAATGTTTTCTGGACGTGATCTGGCTAAAAATGAAAAAAAGCCTTAACCGAGGTCACCGGTTCCACCTGGGTTCCCTCGCTGTGATTGGCTGAGCTGGATCATGTTTTTCATATTTCTATGGCACCAGAGAACGTACGATGCATTAGCTAAAATAAACCATCAATAAATAAGCTCGGTAGTTTCACATTTATAACGTCGCAGTTACAAAAAGATCCAAATCATTTTCTCTTTCCTGACGATGTACATTTTCTCTCTTCAGGTTCCTCTTCCACTCAAACCTATCGTGCCAAAGAAGCCCCGCCCCCTGGCGCCACCATCCCATCCCCACCTTCCCCCTCTCCCACCTCAACCCGCTGCCTGCACCTCCAACACCACAATCCGACCACACAGCACCGTCGCACCTACAGGGCTTTCCAAAAGGTACGCCTCTTTGAGCTGTCGGGTTAGGAGACGTCGGTTTTAACAGAAAAATTTACAAGTTACAATAGAAAAAAGAAAAAAAATGAACGTGAAGCGTAAACCTGAGAACTTCCTGTTTGTTTCTGTGCAGACGACCTCCTGCTCCTCCCACTCGACCCACCATCCCTCAGAAAGTCGAGTCCTCGTCGCTGCTTTGAGCTCGATGGTTGAGTCTCCTCCGGACCTGAGGATGACAAAGACAATGATGATGAAGACTTTTCCATCATCATCACTGGGTTTCTCATTTAAATCCTTCATGAACTCACGGAAACTGTCTGTACGTGTTAGTGCCTTGCTCAACAGCACCTCAGCAGTGGACACTCAGGAATCAATCTTGCGACCTTTGACCCCAGTGGGTGTGTCAGAGGTGTCCTGGTGTCAGAAAACAGCGTCCCCTGGAGGCTCAGGGGGCAATTGCCTTGCTTGAGGACACAGGAATCAAACCTGTGAGTAAAGTCTGATTTACATAGTAGTTAACAAACTGAGGTGCAGCGCCCTCTGCAGGATTATTTAATTAAGTTGAAATATTTTCAGAAAAAATGACGAGGAACAATATTTTCAGTAACTAGTACAATTTTAGACTTTATTCATAGAATCCATCAACCTGACAACATGTCACAACTGTGATTTTGGAATGTTTTACCTTTTTGATAAAATATTTCTCTTGTTTTATATTTCAATTATATCTAGACTTTTTATAAACTCGTGGCCACGATGCTTCGTCGTAGCGAAAGTCTTTTTTGTGCCCAAACCTCTTCTCACTCACTGACTGCTGGAATCAACTTTTACTGCCTTCGCCGATGTGACAGAGAACTTTCTGACCAACAATGTTTTCTGGACGTGATCTGGCTCTGAAGGAACTGAAGCCTTAACTGAAGTCACCGGTTCTAACTGGGTGTGGCTGAGCTGGATCATGTTTTTATTTTTCAAAAGAGAACGTACGCTGCATCAGCTGTTCGTGACGGCACGCTGAGGATGAGCAAGATGAGTTAAGTGTGGATGCAAAACGATGATTTTGAAAAAGGACGTGTGGATTTTTACTTCCTTCAAACTGTTTGAGACTTGAAACAAACACAAACTGATTTTGTTCTATAAAACAATGTTTTCAGTTTAGCTTCCATCAGAATCGATGACTCGTCAGTTTGTCTTTGTCCACACTCATGTTCCAGCTTCACTCTCTACATGTCAAACATCACGTCCTAACTTTATGTAAATATATTTTATATATTTTTATTTACACTATATTTAGTTTTATACACAAACCATTTGAAATTAAAAGAACATCGACATGTTATTAAATCAAAAGGCTGCAGAATGATCGATAAACTTAAGTTTAATTTCAATTTCTTTCTGTTTAACTTCAGTTTGACTTCAGTTAAGTTTTACTTGAGTTAACAAACAGACACACAGCAACTTGTACATTGTAGAATTTATCAAACCACTGCAGGACCGAATGTTTTCACCCAACGATCCTTAAATCATTCAGATAAAACAGTTTCTACATCATCTCTGCTGGTTTCTTGTTTTGTTTTGGTAACTGATGTATAGATGCACTTTATTGATCCCAAATTGTGAAATGATTGTGTTACAGCAGCATGTTAAGGGCATTGCAAATAGAGCGAAGAAGCAATAAAATAGATAGAAAGAATTTAAATAGCTCAAAATAGAATGCAATAAACATAAAAAGTACTAAAAACTATATATACTCCCAAAGTAAATGATTCACAATAAAGTACAAGAATACACAGTACTAACATATATGGAACCAAGAATAACCCTATAAACAGACTAAATACAAGAGACGAAGAACAAGTGACAAATTGTGGTCGGACAGTGAGTAAAATATGAATCTAACATATCCTCTGCAGCTCCGTTGGGATTCCAGGTCTAACACAGGTTTACTCAATCAGCTGGTCGGCTCAGTAAACAAGGCTCTGGCTCCTCTGCATGGCTGAGGGGTAGAGTGGTCGTCCTCCAACCTGAAGGTCGGCAGTTCGATCACCAGTCTGACCCATCTGCATGCCGAAGTGTCCTTGTCCTTGAACCCTGAATGCCCCCCCCCCCCATAGAATAACTAAGTGCTGCGAATAGATGCACTGTAAGAATGTGTTTGTGAATGTGTGAATGTAAACATGTACTGTGAAGAGCTTTAGGTCATCAAGACTAGAAAAGAGATTTATAAATACAAAACCATTTACCATCCTCTCTGCATAGCTCGCTGTAACAAAGTGTGGAAGGTATAAACAACACATGGCCATTTCCACAAAGTCAATATAGGACAGTGACCGAGAAAGAGACACACAAACAAAATAATAAAGTGACTAATAAGAGTGTTAGTGTCTGACACACTGTTGACCAATCACAACAGAGATGACCAGCTGACCAATCAGGGCAGTGTGGGCTTCATTCAGAGGGGGGGATCTTAAAGCTACACAAGCTAAAACCAAGGGTTTAAGACAGAGGCTAAAAGAGGAGCTGCAGCAATGGATAGTCTGAGGACAGTGTTTTCTTAACATTAAAAACCTGTTACAGTCACCTGAAGAGGAAAATTACGATTTTCTTATATATATATATATATACAGGACTGTCTCAGAAAATTAGAATATTGTGATAAAGTTCTTTATTTTTTGTAATGCAATTAAAAAAACAAAAATGTCATGCATTCTGGATTCATTACAAATCAACTGAAATATTGCAAGCCTTTTATTCTTTTAATATTGCTGATTATGGCTTACAGCTTAAGAAAACTCGAAAATCCTATCTCAAAAAATTTGAATATTTCCTCAGACCAAGTAAAAAAAAGATTTATAACAGCAAAACAAAATCAAACATTTGAAAATGTCCATTAATGCACTCAGTACTTGGTTGGGAATCCTTTTGCACGGATTACTGCATCAATGCGGCGTGGCATGGAGGCAATCAGCCTGTGGCATTGCTTAGGGTTTATGGATGCCCAGGATGCTTCAACAGCGGCCTTTAGCTCATTTGCATTGTTGGGTCTGGTGTCTTTCAGCTTCTTCTTCATAATACCCCACAAATTCTCTATGGGGTTCAGGTCAGGGGAATTGGCAGGCCAATCGAGGACAGTAATGCCATGGTCAGTACACCAGTTACTGGTGGTTTTGGCACTGTGGGCAGGTGCCAGATCATGCTGGAAAATGAAATCCTCATCTCCATAGAGCTTTTCAGCAGACGGAAGCATGTAGTGCTCTAAAATCTCTTGGTACACAGCTGCATTTACTCTGGACTTGATGAAACACAGTGGACCAACACCAGCAGCTGACATGGCTCCCCAAACCATCACTGACTGTGGGAACTTCACACTGGATTTCAAGCAACTTGGATTTTGCTCCTCTCCAGCCTTTCTCCAGACTCTGGCGCCTTGACTTCCAAATGAAATACAACACTTGCTTTCGTCTGAAAAGAGGACTTTGGACCACTCTGCAACTGTCCAGTGCTTCTTTTCCATAGCCCAAGTCAGACGCTTCTTCCGTTGTCTTGAGTTCAGAAGTGGCTTGACCAGGGGAATACGGCTATTGTAGCCCATTTCCCGGACACGTCTGTGAACAGTGGCTTTTGATACCTGGACTCCAGCTTCAGTCCACTGTCTTTGAAGCTCCCCCAAATTCTGGAAGCGACCCTTCTTCACAATGCTGTTAAGGCTGCGGTCATCTCTCTTGGTTGTGCAGCGTTTCCTGCCAACAGACTTTTTGTGGATGTGCTTTGAAACTGCACTCTGTGAACAGCTTGCTCTTTGAGAAATTTCTTTTTGTGTCTTACCCTCCTGATGGAGGGTGTCAATGATGGTCCTCTGGACAGCAGTCAGATCAGCAGTCTTCCCCATACTTGTGATTTAGTTTACTGAACCAAGCTGAGTGTTTTTCAAGGCTCAGGAAACCCTTGCAGGTGTTTCGAGTTAATTAGACGATTCAAGTGATTAGTTGAATACCCTACTAGTATACTTTTTCATGATATTCTAATATTTAGAGATAGGATATTTGAGTTTTCTTAAGCTGTAAGCTATAATCAGCAATATTAAAAGAATAAAAGGCTTGCAATATTTCAGTTGATTTGTAATGAATCCAGAATGCATGACATTTTTGTTTTTTTAATTGCATTACAGAAAATAAAGAACTTTATCACAATATTCTAATTTTCTGAGACAGTCCTGTATATCAAAGAAAATTGTAATTTGATATATATTGTATACAGTGGCGGTTCTACATGGAATTGCGCCCCGGGCGAGACCCCCTCCGAGCGGCTTCATCGTACTTTCTTTTCAACTTGGTTTTTGAATCTCTTGTTTGTCCCTGACCTGCTGCACGTGAACGAGCTCTGATCTCACTGTGTGTCTCTGAGAGAGTGAGCGGAGGGGGGGGGGGGGGGCGGAGCCCCGGCGCCTGTGTTGTGTGTGTCCGCGACACACGCAACACTGTTCAGGAAGCCGCTGCAGAGGGGCGGGTCTTCAGAGGGGCGGGTCTTCAGAGGGGCGGGTTGCAGACCCCGATGTGTTTTCTGCTCCGCTGTTAAAGCGATGCGGACGGGACGCGCCACACAGTTTGAGAATCACTGCTCTGTACAGTGGATCCCCCCCCCCCCCCCCCCCTTGTCCGTTCCATTTGGGAGACCCAGAGGTGAACTGTCCCCCCCTCCCCTTCCTCTTTCTCACACAGCATCAAGCAGGAGGCGCCAATTTGCCACTTCCACACACAGTGATATGATAGATCATAAAAAAAACGCTTTACGGGCCAGATGATTTTTTTTAAGTGCTCGTGCGCCCCCCACGTGACATGAGAAGGAGCCGCCCCGCCACTGGGTGTATAACTATTTAATATACTTAGTTGTCTGTACGAGGTTACTTGAACAGTGACTCATCAGACGATGATGGTTCACAGAAGCTTTCTACCCCCCCCCCCCCCCCCCCCCCCCCAGCCCCAGCCGATCTCTGCAGTAACAGGAAGTTGTGGTCACTCCTGAGTCTCTTCTCAGTATCACAGTCAGTTTCCTGCCGTCGACTCAAGACAACGACGAACATATTTAGTCTTTATCATTATCGTCCCTTCATCTTCACCTCCTCCATCATGGCTCCATCAGCCACTCTCCTCTTCCTCCTCCTTCTCGGCGTGCTGACCTCCGCCAGCTCTCTGCCTCCTGCTCGGATCTCCTTCCCCCTCAGTGAGTCCAAAAACATTTCTTATCAATAATCAATCAGTTTTGATCATCAGTCTGGTTATTGCTCATGAAGTTTGTGTCACAGCTGCGATCTTATTTTGAAATGACGGAATGACGTCTTATTTCCTGGTTTAAAACATTCAACCGTTGTGTCAAAAATATAAAAGCTAAGTGAGAATCATTTTCTTATGTGACTAAATATATGAACACAGTTAAGAAATGAATCAATGCATCACATGTGAACAGACGACACATGGAAATGTAAAATATGATGTCTAATATTAAACATTTTCTATGTTTCACTGGAACTAATCATAACCTGATATTTAACAAATCAAATACTAATTTCATAATAAAACTCATCAGATAAAAACACAAGAAAGAGATTCTGATCAATTTTAAAGTGACTCAGCAACAGGTTTCAATTATTGGTTTCAGGAGTGATATTAAAATAAAACTACAGACTTAATAACCTCGATCTGAAATAATCAATAAGTTCTACTCTGGTAAAAATGGTTAAGTATCAATAGTTTTCACTTTACGAAATATGGCTAGTCTCGTTTTAGTTTGAAAACTCTGGGTTTGTGTTTTAGTCTGGACAAACAGGAGCTGAGACTTTTGTAAATGATGACGCAGACATTCTCCTCCTGATTGGTTCTCATCAGTCACATGACTTGACTACCAGCGTATAACACAAAGCGTCACTAGTACTTCCTGTCAGTAACACTTCCTGTCAGTAACACTTCCTGTCAGTAACAGTTCCATCTCGTCGTCGCTCAGAGAAAAGAAATCCCTGCTCCGACTCTTCCCCATCACTCTTCTTCCTTCAGAGGAGCACAGGAGATCTACTTCCTGTTTACATCACATGACCAGTGTACGTGAATGATCGTGTGACGTGTCTTCAGGTGTGTTAGTGTGGAATCAGATTATTTATGATATTATTACTAAAACGTTTGTATGGAAGGAGGTTGTGTTAGTCTGAAAACTCAAACGTGTCAGTATCTTCCTCTTCTGTAAATAACAAAGGGTTTTTATCTTTGTTAATATTTTTTATTTCTCTTCATCAGTTCATTGAAAATCTCTCAGACAGAATCCAGCGTGTTTTCACAGCTTCTTATTTTGACCTGAGCTGAGACACAAACTGTCTGAAGCTCTGAGCCACATCCTCGGAAACAGGAAGAGGTTCTGTCTGTGGTGGTTTGTTCTGCTCCCTCACTTCCTGTTAGCGCCTCATCGATGAGAAGTTTTATGAGACACAAATAAAGAGGTAATATAAAAAACGTCCGGTTTACCACATGCTGAGAACACGTACATGATGGGAAGGCTCTTGACACAACAGATAAAGACACTGGACCTGCTGTATAACAACACTGGTGGAAAGTGAAGAAGTACATTTACTCAAGTACTGCACTGCATTAGCCTGGATGCCAGACGAACTTAGCCCCGCCCACAACATTTTAGGTCGGGCGGTTCGGTCTGGAGTCGCTCCGTTGGGAAAAAATTATGCCCGACCGGGCCAATCAGATTGTCAGGGCGGGCTTTATACGATGATTGACAGATGATCAACGGTAACGTAATCAACCACGTCACCAAAGTGCCCTTAGGTTGAATTCGTTTTCAACAAACATGGCTGCCGCTGGCGAGCTGAGATGTGTAGATGCTGCCATTGAGTCTGTTTTAGAAGACATCGACAGCGCATTCATTTTGAAAGAGGAACACAGAACGTGGAGGCGACGCCAGAGCACCGCGCTAATCCCTATCGCCCCGGCGCTTGGCTGTTCACAACGGACACTGAAGCGACGCTGAACCGCCGGGCAGCGCTAATAATATCACCCGTTGATCCAGTAGATCGCTGCACGGCTTTGTGCCGGTCACACCGGAGGCTGAAGCACCGCGCTGCGCCAAGGCTGCCTCGCGGTGCTTCAGCCTCCGGTGTGACCGGCACAAAGTTTTAACATGGGAGTGGATGGGAGCCAGCTGTTATTTAAGGCTTGGCGCTGCGCTGAAGCGTCCGGTGTGAACCCGGCGTTAGTAAATAACTCACAATGCGTTGCTTAGCATACGTCACATACTACGTTGCTCTGTTGAAAACACGCCCCATAATCACAGCCCAATGGAGCGGTCTCAGACTCACATTCTGACTAGAATGTGAGTCTGACAACGTCAGGCTAGCACTGCATACTTCAAGTCAGTTTAAGCATCAATGTTTTTTCAAAATTCATTTGCAAGAAATAAAATAATATTAACAAGAACAGCAATACTAATAATGATAGTACTTTATTTTCGTAAAATAGGATATTTTTGGACATTTTACTTTTATTGATGTAGATGCCTCTTTGCTGTGTGTTTTCCCATTGAAGTAGGATTTTTGATGAAATGCATGAATTTTACTTGGACAGTATTTTTACTTTGTGGTATTTACTCCTCCAGAGGACAAGGTTCAGGTCTGAACCAGGTTTTGACATCTGAGAGATGTTGGTGAAGGTGTGATGGATGACAACTCTGAACTGAATTCAGAGAAAAACAATTGAACTCGTCAGGTGACTTTAAAAAGAACAACAGCGATGAAGTTCTTTCTTTGAAGGAAACGGTGAAAACACAGAGTAGAAACTGAAGAAACCATTTCCTCTTTCCACCAGGATGTAGTCAGTGTGAAACCTTTAACCAGAATGTATCAACATGCAGTTTGCCAGTAAACCTCAAACAAGGAGAAGGTTGTTTAGCTCTCGGCTCATTTCTGTTTGACAAATTCATGCCTGAGCAGAAAGTCTTTTTGTTATTTCTCAATGTCCTTTTTACGTTTTCAGAGACAATCTGTGCTCCTGTTTAACATGTTTCTAAATGTGGAGTCAAATGTTCCAGATCATAAACTGTGTGATCAGCTGCATCTGAATTCACATCAATGACTGTCGGTGCAGTAGTGATGTGGAGTGGAGGCGTGGCATCAAGGTCCCACCCACACTCACTCTTGACCAATCCTGAGTCAGTCTCAGCTCTCAACCATGCCTGTTTTCATATCATCAAATAACTGATTCAAACCAAACTGAACAAACATCAGAGAGATGAGAACGAGCTGAAACGACAGAAACATCTTTACAAACATTTATTTAACGTCTACTTTGATTTTTTTTTAGATTGTTCCATGTCCCATCCGCTCACATGGAGGGTTTATGACCTTTACTGCAGCCAGACACCAATTCAATTCAATTGTATTTATATTGCGCCAAATCATAATAAACATCATCTCAAGGCACTTTACATTGAAAGTCAAGACCTTCAAATCTTTTTATAGAGAAACCAGAAGTTCCGGGGGGGATGGGGAGTAGAGTAGAGAGAAGAGAGAGATAGGGGGGAGAGGGAGACCAGGAACACTTGTGCAGCATCAGGTATCAGCTCTGAGTTGTTATAATGAAAACATTAACAGTGTAAAGATTATATGTATGATAGCAACAACAGTTCATATAGTAATATGTAATAAAAAGTATTATTGTTAAAAATAATAGTAATAATAATAATAATAACAGCTGTTATCCTACAGCTCGCCCAGGGGGCCATAGAGACACTTTCTGTGATGTCATCCATCTTTATTTACAGTTTGTGATTCAGGCTAAACTTCTAGTCGTCTGTTTGTTGTCTCTCAGACTCCACAGGACGACCTCTCGTCCACTTCAGCCTCCACGATGTCCACAACACCACCACACTGCTGTTAAGCGACGATGGCTCCACCCTGTATGTCGGGGCACGAGATGCTGTCCTCTCATTGGACATTAGTCAGAGTGATGTCATCAGCCTGAGGAGGAAGGTGATTAACCTGCTGCAGCCGTGATGAAGTTTAGAAAAAACACAAGGCTCAGATTCATGTTGGAAAGATCAAACATTTAAAGTTTGGACTGAAACTGTATCTGTCCAGGTGTCATGGCGTCCGTCTGAGGATGACATCAAGGAGTGTCGAGGTAAAGGGAAGAATCAAGAGGTAATTCTCAACAGACAGCAGCTCCCTAACCTCGGCTAAGCTGAGCTCTGCTAAGCTAACCTCTGCTAAACTGAGCTCTGGTAAGCTAACCTCTGCTAAGCTAGCCTCTGCTAAACTGAGCTGTGCTAAGCTAACCTCTGCTAAGCTGACCTCTGCTAAGCTGAGCTCTACTAAGCTAACCGCTGCTAAGCTGACCTCTGCTAAGCTGAGCTCTGCTAAGCTAACCGCTGCTAAGCTAACCTCTGCTAAGCTGAGCTCTGCTAAGCTAACCTCTGCTAAGCTAACCTCTGCTAAGCTAACCTCTGCTAAGCTAACCTCTGCTAAGCTGACCTCTGCTAAGCTGAGCTCTGCTAAGCTAACCTCTGCTAAACTAACCTCTGCTAAGCTAACTTCTGCTAAGCTAACCTCTGCTAAGCTAACCTCTGCTAAGCTAACCTCTGCTAAGCTGAGCTCTGCTAAGCTAAGCTAAGCGGCCTCAACATAGCGTACACCGATGTCCACCTGTCTGTCTATCTATCTTAAAAAAAAAGAAAATCGACTGGTTGGTCTCTGGTTCGACTCCACGGAGTGAAAACAAAAATAGAAATAAGACAATCAATCAATCAAATTTTATTTGTATAGCCCATATTCACAAATTACAATTCGTCTCATAGGGCTTTAACAGGGTGTGACATCCTCTGTCCTTCACCCTCAGCAAGAGTAAGGAAAAACTACTAAAAACCCTTTTAACAAGTAAAAATACGTAGAAACCTCAGAGACACATGTGAGGATCCGTCTCCCAGGACGGACAGATGTGCAATAGATGCCACGTGCAGGAAAACATCATCAAGATTAAAGTCTTCAAGATTAAAGATTAAAGTCTCTAGCAGCATTTGATGAGGGTAGACATCCCGAAGGACAACCCCAACATGACATGCCAAGCAGTCCCGCTGCGATCACAGTCCATGGTCAGCAACCAGCAGGACCACGATCCACCATCCAGACCAGAACGCCACTCCAGTCCTCAGTCACCGTCCACCGCCGCCCACCAGGACCCACCACGAGCCGCCGCCGCGGTCCTGGTCCACTGCCCGTGCCCAATGCCAACGCGACACAGGGTCCGCCACCACCACCACGATCAGCCCACATAACACAGAATCCGCCAAACTGGATCCACCACCACGACCCCCGGTGCGCAATCAACAAACCGCAATCCATGGTGCGGCCACAGAGGCCCTGGATCTGCGGGTGATAAAGCAAAGGGATTCCGGGGAAGGGGGATAGGGATGGAGAAGAGGAAGGAGAAGCTGGAAGGAGAAGCTCCGTGTGTCATATGTCATAAAATAGAACAAGTAACGTTCTGCAGCACTAATTAGCTCTAACTATAAGCTTTATCAAAAAGGAAGGTTTTGAGCCTACTCTTAAACGAACAGATGGTGTCTGCCTCCCGAACTGAAAGTGAGAGATTATTCCACAGCCGAGGGGCTTGATGGCTGAAAGCTCTGGCTCCTACTCTACTTTATGGGACGACAGCCTAAATTCTGGGAGCGGAATGCTCTAGTGGGTTTATAAGGTACTAACAGCTCTTTAAGGTAAAAAGGCGCTATATTATTAAGGGCCTTGAAGGTGAGGAGGAGAATTTTATATTCTAGTCTAGATTTAACTGGAAGCCAGTGTAGCGATGCAAACACAGGAGACATGTGCTCTTTGTCCCTGGTTGTCTTCAGGACACGTGCTGCAGCACTTTGGACAAGCTGTAGAGTCTTTAACGACTTCCTGCTGGAGCCTGATAATAATGAATTACAATAGTCCAGTCTCGATGTAACAAAGGCGTGGACTCGTTTTCCTGCATCTTTTTGCGAAAGGACATGTCTGATTTTTGAGATATTACGCAAGTGGAAAAAGGCGGTTCTAGAAATTTGTTTTAAGTGACTATTAAAGGATAAATCAGGATCGAAGATCACTCCCAAGTTCCTGACTGTTTTGTTGGAAGCAAGGGCAATGTCGTCTAGCGCAGCTTCATCATGAGATAATGCATCTCTAAGGTGTTTGGGGCCAAGTATTATAACCTCTGTTTTGTCTGAGTTTAATAAGAGAAACTTGCGGGTCATCCAGGTTTTTATGTCCTTGAGACATGATGAAGTTTAGTTAATTGATTACTTTGTTCAGGTTTTAGTGACAAATATAACCGGGTGTCATCCGCATAGCGTGTTTGTGGGACCAATACATGTATCTTGTATCTATCTCACTGACCTTCTCTGTCTGTCTGTCTGTCTCTGCCTGTCTGTCTGTCTGTCTGTCTGTCTGTCTGTCTGTCTCTGCCTGCAGGTCGATTGTCCGAACTTTGTCCGAGTTCTGCAGCTGATAAACTCAACCCACCTTTACACCTGTGGCAGCTTCGCCTTCAGCCCTCGTGACGCCTTCATCGTGAGTCCAAACACATAGTTTAATAAAGGATTCTATATCGTGCAGGCTGATCGTTATAATAATGATCATTTAATGGTGGTGGACCACGACCGAGGTAGCAGCTGATGATGGATCCTAACTGGTGGCAGTGGACAATGACTGTGGACTATAGTGGATCTGGTCTGGATGGTGGATCATGGTCCTGCTGGCTGCTGACCATAGACTATGATGCAGCAGGACTGATTGACATATAGTATTGAAGTTATCCTTCAAGATGTTTCCCCTCATCAATGCTGCTAACAACTTTAATCCTGATGATGTTTCCTTCACTTGACATCTGTTGACTTGTGTCCGTCCTGGGAGATGGGTCCTCACATGTGTCTCTGAGGTTTCTATGTATTTGTACCTGTTAAAAGGTTTTTAGTAGTTTGTCCTGACTCTTGTTGAGGGTGAAGGACAGAGGATGTCTCACCATGTTAAAGACTATGAGACAAATTGTGATTTGTGAATATGGGCTATACAAATAAAATTTGATTGATTGATAGTTTCACGTATTCAAACATTGACATTAGTTTTTTCTCCTGTTCAGTTCAGATTTTCTTTCTTTTCCACAGGACACTGCGAGTTTCTCTTTGGTCCAACACAACGGGGCTAAAGGTCGATGTCCGTTCAGCCCCTTCCAGAGGAATTCCGCAATCGCCATTGGTGAGTCAGTGACATCATCACAGCTGTTTAAAGAGAACAAACTCTCAAACATGAAAATCACAGACTGATGATAATGATAATAATAAACTTTATTTCTATAGCATCTTTCTTACAAGAAATGCAGCCTAATGTGCACTATATATATTATAAATAGCAATAAAAACATTTTCAAATGTGATTCAAATAAGAAGACATATTTTTAAGAAACATAAGAGCATGTTAAAATGATATCTAAAAGAAAAGGAATTTCTTTACTGAGCTATTCTCTATCATACCCAATGATAACAATTACAATTTGAAAATAGGAGGCGACTTTAACTGTGTTCTCAAGCTGCAATAGACCCTCAGGCAATTGGAGACTTAGGCCCCTCCTCCTAGCTGACAAAAAAGGTGTAGACCAATATAAAATTGTAATATATCTAGCAGCAGCCTGTCTCAGATTGTCTTTGGGCTACAACCTCTAAGATGTTCTCAGTGCTCTAGAGGGAACATATTTCTCTAGAGAGGCATCTTTGTAACTGGGTAACTCCAGAACCTTGCATGTGAGGAGGAGAACCTTAAAGGCAATCCTCTGTGGAACAACCAGTGCAGCGCAGCTAGAACCCAGCTAACCCTAACCCAGATTGTTTTATAGTGTTTCTCTTTTTGATTTTGGGCCAACAAAAGGATTTCTGTTTTATGCACATTGTTCTTCAGGAAATTGTTTCTTCTACGTGTATTTATTCCTGAAAGAACGTTAGTGATGCAGCAAAGAGCGTTGACATCTTTTTTGCTCAGTAGCGATGAAAAGTTGTGTTTCATCTGCGTAACTACAGAAACAATTTGCGTTCTGATGATGTCACCCAGTGGCAGCATGTTCAGTGAAAATAACAAAGGTCCTAGGCAGCTGCCCTGTGGAACCTCAAAACAGCTGTTTGTCAGACACATGTTCTCCAACGTAGACTTAGAACTTCCTCCCTTTATCGTACGTTTTGTTCAGGACTCAGACAGATAAACTTCTCAAGACCAGTGATATGGAAGTTGTGGTCAAATCGTATCAAAAGCTCAATTCCAGGAGGATGAGAATCAAAACCTTGTTTTCCTCAGACTTTAGTCTGAGGTGATTATTTCAGTTTCAGTGACGAGCTCTGAAGCCTGAAACTCCTCCAGGATGTGTTCTCTTTTAGGAAGAAGTTTATTTGCACAAAACAAGTTTTTCAAGTGTCTCTCTGATGAATTGGAGGTTGGATACTGGCCTTAAGATGCCTGTTTATAAAAAAATGTGTAGACTCAGAAAGTGAAGCCATTGCAGAAGTGTCTCGAACCTTAATTCGACTCTACTGGATGCTATGAATGTTTGAGTAGAAAGTCTCTGAATCTGAAGCTGCTCTTGTGATTGGCTGACTGTACAAGAAGCAGGTCTATAAGTGTTGCTTATTGAGTCCTGTTGTTTTACTGAACCCACAGTCACGTGTGTTTCCTCAGCTGTTGTGTTTGTCCGTGTGCAGACGGCGAGTTGTTCACCGCTACAACCAGCGACTTCAGAGGCGTCGAACCACAGATTTCTCGACACTTCAGCAAAGACAGTCGTCCTAACGTCAGCCAGGACACATCCGTCAGTTTACTGGACGGTGAGTAGGGTTGCCAACCGTCCCTTGAAAAACTTTTGTTTATTATTAAAGTGAATTGCTGGATAATAATTTGTTTCCCATGTGTTCATGTCACTCAAAAATATGCATCTAAATCAATTCAGGATCAAATAGTTAAAAAATCGTTTCACTGACAAAAAAAGGGGCTAAAAAAATTCACCACACCAGGAATGGTGAAGGCAATCGGGTCGGCCAGCCCTACCAATGAGGTGTCCCTTATTTATTTTTCAGAGAGTAAATAATGTTTATTATTAACATGATGTCCCATTACGATGATCAGTGTGTATTGTGCAAGGCTTGTTTTAGTGTTCGCACAATACTTACACTATGTCTGACTAGCCACTAGGCCACTATTGGCTAGTCTGACATCCCCCTAACAACTGAAATGTAACTACGGCTCTATGAATTCACGATGACCTCCAGACGGCAGTCTCCTTCACTGGATGACTTTTACCAGCGAGGGCCTGAGGAATGTTCGCCTTTCTGTGTTGCAGAAAACATTAACAGGGCATGAGAAGAAGCCACATTTACATAGGGACACTCAAAATCAAGTGAAAAAAATTTACTCTTTATTTTGAAAGGAGGCAAAAAGTTAGTTTTTTTTAAACCTTTTTTACAGTGAAGGTTATGTTTTCACCCAAAAACCAAAGCTAGGTGAAGGAAAAGCAGAGGCGGGGTTTGAGTTAATCTTTCCCACAAGTGCTGCAAGCGGGTGATCAATTAAAAACAGAGCGAGTCAGCTGACCAATCAGAGCTCGCTGGGCTTTATAGAAAGGGAGGTCTTAAAGAGACAGGAGAGATAACACTGTTTTTTAAAACTCATAAAAACATGATTATTTTTTTGTTTCACCTCACCTGAAGTGATGTTTCAAAACGCTACAAACTGAATTTCCTCACTAAATTTTTTTTCTTTATCTCCCGTCAAAGGTCATAAATACAGTAAAGGGAAATAAGTATTTGATCCCTTGCTGATTTTGTGAGTTTGCCCACTAAAACGAAAATAAAAGGTCTATAATTGTAATGGTTGTTTTTTTGTGAGAGACAGAATTCAAAATAACAAAATCCAGAAAATCACAAAATATAAAAGTTCTAAATTGATTTGCATTAGATTTAGGGAAACAAGTATTTGATCCCTTACCAACCAGCAAGAATTCTGACTTCCATAGACTAGTTGGAATAATCCTCTCACTTTAAAAAAGTACTCAGAATCTCAGCTCGTTATCTGTATAAAAGACACCCGTCCACAGAATCAATCAGTCAGATTCCAACCTCAGCCCCAGCAAGACCAAAGAGCTGTCTAGGAAAGTCAGGCACAAGATTTTAGACCTGCACGAGGCTGGAATGGGCTACAAGACCATCGGCAAGAAGCTTGGTGAGAAGTAGACAAATGCTGTTGCGATTATTCGGAAATGGAAAAAACACAAAATTGCCATCAATCACCCTCGGTCTGGGGCTCAACGCAAGGTCTTGCCTCATGGGGTATCGATGATCATGATAAAGCTGAGGGGATCAGCCCAGAACTACACAGGATGTACTGGTTAATGACCTCAAGACAGCTGGGACCACAGTCCTTAAGAAAACCATTAGTAACACACTACGCCGTAATGGATTAAAATCCTGTAGCACCAGCAAGGTCCCCCTGCTCAAGAAGACGCAAGTACAGGCCCGTCTGAAGGTTGCCAATGAACACCTGAATGATTCAGAGAAAGCTGGGAGAGGGTGATGTGGTCAGATGAGTCCAAAATCGAATTGGACTCGCCGTATTCGGAGAAAGAGGAATGATGACTATAACCCCAGGAACCCCGAAGTCCAGCATGGAGGTGGAAACATTAGGCTTCGGGGGTGTTTCTCTGCTGAGGGGACAGGACGACTTCACCGCATCGAGATGAGGATCGACGGGACCATGTACCGGGAAAACGTGGGCGACAAACTTCTTCCCTCAGCCAGGACACTGAAAATGGTCGTGGATGTGTCTTCCAACACGACGGTGACAAAAACATATGGCCAACAAAGGAGTGGCTCAAGAAGAAGCACATTAAGGTCCTGGAGGGGCCTAGCAAGTCTCCTTACCTTAAAGGGGACATATTATGCCCATTTCACCACAGTTGATGTGGTTCCTTGGGGTTTAATGAAATGTAAGGGTTAGGGGTTAACCCTGTAACATATTATGGTCAAATTACCACAAGGATAATTTAAAACAGGATCTTTTTACCCTGTCTAAAACAGTCCTCCTCAGATTGACCTGTTTTGAGTGCCCCGCCCCCCCCTCTCAGCGCCCAAGAACAGTTTCTCCACCAAGTACTAAGTCAGGTTTTGCTAGGAGATCAAATACTTATTTCACACAATCAAATGTAAATCAATTTATAATTTTTATGATGTTATTTTCTGGATATTTTTGGGGATATTCTGTCTCTCACTGTTGCAATAAACCTACGACTACAACTATTTACTGTTCATTTCGTAGTCAGTGAGCAGATTTACAAAATCGGCAAGGGATCAAACACTTATTACCTTCACTGTACATATTTTTTACATCTGTAATTGCCACATTAACATCTTCTCTCAGAACTTGTATTTCGATCCTGGCACAAATCTCTGGCGGGACATTTTTAAAAGAACTGATCAGATCTGAATGTTTCTCTGTCTGTGCTCATCACTATGACTTTCCTCGTCTGTCATCACTTCTTGTATTTTAGAGCCATCGTTCGTCGGCTCGTCGGCGGACCCGGTGGAGAGGAAGCTCTACTTCTTTTTCAGTGAAGTCGGGAAAGAGTTCAGCTTCGTTGACAAACTGCAGATTCCACGAGTTGCTCAAGTCTGTAGGGTAAACACCGAGGAACTAAACATCTTTATATACGATCACTGGTCAACTTATTATATATTATTATATGTATTATACATACATATTTATTAACTTTGGTCAGATGCAGCTTCCCTGAAGTTGTGTCTTCTCTGATGGTTTCCAGGACGACAGTGGTGGACAGAGGACACTGCAGAAGAAGTGGACGTCCTTCGCCAAAGCTTCTCTTCTCTGTCAATCTCACAAACAGCTTCCCTTCAACATTCTCCAGGACATGTTCACCCTGCAGCCACCAGAGGGCGGCGATGCCTCTGACACCCTGTTCTACGGCGTCTTCACCTCTCAGTGGTAAGAAAACATGAAAACATGTTTATGAGCATCTGAAGACAATCCTTCATCTCTGAAGAGTGTCAGCAGTTAATAAAAATGTATGTATAATACATATAATAATATATAATAAGTTGACCAGCTGCATCTGGTTTCGGACCCAATCTAAAGTCTTCATCAAAGTTTTTATAAACCAAACAAGTCGAGAGTTAATGAAGTTCAGTTAGTTCCAACAGCTTAGTCCAAATGTCAACAGGAAGTCTATACTTCTTCTGACTTGACCAAGGTTTGATCAGAAGAGGAAAAACCTTCCTGTGAACTCTGTGAAGAATGTAATGAATATTAATATCACTCTGATAATAACACAGTTTGTCCTCTGGTCTCCTTCAGGTCCTCAGGCCGTCAGTCTGCTGTCTGTGTCTTTAAGCTGCAGGACGTCAGGATGGTGTTCGCTGGGAGCTACAGGACCTTCGACATGAAGACACACCAGTGGAGTCTTCAGCAGGGAAAACACTGGTACCTGGGACAGGTGAGGACAATCACCAAAGATATCCCAAGAGTCGCACCACCACAGTAACGTCAAGTTAAAACAAGTTCAGTCAGGTTTAAAACAAATTAAATTAGGTTAAAGGTCAAGTGTGTATAGAAAGGATCTATTGGCAGAAATTTTATATGAAATAATCCTAGTAATATTTTCTCTACTGTGTTTCATCTAAATTGTACGAATTGTTGTTTTCTTTACACTAGGATAGGCCCTTTATATTGAAATACTTTATATTTACATCAGGAGCGGGTCCTCTTTTTTCATGACAGCTGAAGCTACCACAGGTTCTCTTTTATGTTGTAAGCGGAGGGTGAGGTTACCGTGACCTTTGAATCAAGTTCATGCCGCTTCTTTAAGGACTTATCAAGAACGGAGTACCTCAGGGTTCGATTGTGTGCCCGGCTTTGTTCTCAATCATTTTCACTCTGAGATTGTTCTGTTTAAAATGCTGCC
This sequence comes from Pleuronectes platessa, assembly GCF_947347685.1. NCBI lineage: Eukaryota > Metazoa > Chordata > Actinopteri > Pleuronectiformes > Pleuronectidae > Pleuronectes > Pleuronectes platessa. Next base: position 112,824 of record NC_070635.1, read on the forward strand.
GTCCTGTTACGATGCTGCTCGACAGTGCGGACTGGACAAAGCCACTGATTCTGAGCTAGAGGAGGTGAAGAGGTCTTTCCTGACCAGCGGTGGAGTCAAACCTGTGACAGACGGCCCAGCGGTTGTTTCCTCGGAGCATCAGTACAGTCGTGTGGCTGCGATGAGGACGATGGCAGCTAATGGCAAGCAGTACACCGTCCTCTTCCTGCTCACAGGTCAGGAGATTAAACAGCATGAACGAACCCGATGATGAGAACATTTTGTTCTGACTTAAAAAGTAATTACTCCTCTTACGTACAGAGTCTGGATTCCTGCACAAGATGGTTTTTCTGGATCGGGGCGCCCGGCTCATTGAGGAGATTCAGGTCTTCACTCATCCACAGCTTGTGAAAAGCATCGTACTCTCGTCCACCAAGGTAAACCTGACACCTGAGAACTGAGCATTCACTTAGACTACAGAGTACATGTCACAGTATTCTCCTCTCCTGTAGGGGGCGGTATACGTGGGAACGTCGGAGGGTGTCACCTCAGTCCCTGTGGCGAACTGCTCCGTTTACAGAAGCTGCAGTCAGTGTGTTCTGGCCAGAGATCCCTTGTGTGGGTGGAGTCCGACCAGGAGGGAGTGCACGAGTCTAAACCACGAGCGTGAACACATGTTGGTGAACGATTCATTATTGTCTCACAAATGAAAACTACTGTTATAGAGATTCAAAAGAATTATCATAAACAAGTCCAGAGATCTACAACAGGTTTCAGTTAATTTGAGAACATATGCCTTGTGCAGTGACTGACAGTCTTCTTCCTCCTCAGTGTTCAGGACGTGGAAAACGGAAACGTCGAAAAAGAATGTTTACAACAAATCAGGAACACTGAGGACACAGGTAAATGTTTACGCTATTTATAAAGACGATCCGCAATTGTATATAAAGATGAGTGAATGTATATAAATACGTTCAGTAATTTCTTGCTCTCTCATGTATTTTACTCGTTATGATTTCTGTCCAGCAGAGGTCAGTGCTGGTCTGAATGAAGTAGTTAGACTCCAGTGTATCAAACCATCCAACATGGCCACTCTGACCTGGACCTCCCCTCGGTTCCAAAACCTGTCAGAGAAACTCTTCATCCAATCAACTGATGGCAGCCTCATCTTCCATGCTGCCGACGCCACCTTTGGGACGTACCACTGTGAGGCAGAGGAGGGCGGGTACAAGGAAGTAGTCATGAGCTATACTGTCCAACCAATGGTTTCTCCACGATCTATCATCCCAAATGATCCAAAGGACCCCGGCTACGACAGTGAAGACGATTCGTTTGAGGAGTTTGTTCCTGAGAAACAACAAACGGTGACGATAGGACCGTCAGGAGACGCAGAGGACGAAGACGATGAATTCACAACCAACCTTCAGGACGATGTCACTTCCAACAGCCACAGTCCTAATCCCAAACGCAACATTCAGGATGATGGTTTGAACCGCACCTTGACCTTCAGGAAGGACAGCCAGTCCTTGAGGGAGACACTCAACGTCCCAGAGACAAGGTACTACAGTGAGCTGGTGGTCGTTTCACTGCTGCTCGGGATCTGCATCTTCATCCTGGCGCTCGGAGGTGTTCACCAGTGGCGACAGAGGAAAGCCGACGTCAAAAGGAATCCCTGTGCAGACGCTGGTTCTGAGCTAGAGGTGGTGGAGACATCGAGTTTATCAGCAGATGGGAGGCAGAAGAGAAAGACCCACAGCTCAGAAGATTTCAAAATCTCAAGTTTAAAATGAAATTCAGAACTCTCAGATTGATTTCACGATCGATTTATCTTGATGTTTTGTTTGTTACTTGATGCAAAATTATTCTATTTTCACGTCATTCGGAGGAGCAGCGATGCCGTAGATTTTTCATAATGTGAATAATATTTTGTTATTGTTTAAAAACATTTTGTATAAATTACAAAAACTGGGTTAAAATGTGAATATCAATATGTATTGATGTTGATCAGATATTACAAATTAAAATGTTCTCCTCTGTCAACTTGGTAATAAACCTTTGGGTCAAATTAAAGTTTCTAAACCACTGAGGTGGGAACATGAGAATATTTAGTTCTGCAGTGAAACAAACGACAAATTGATTTTATGATTGGATTTATTAAAAATACCAACAAAGCAATGTACACTACAAAAATACTCCAGATTAATCCAGCACTCAAGTATTAATGTTCTCTCAGCTTGTCGTAGTTGCATTATCACAGTATCAGTACATTGTGATTGGTTTCTTCTTCTTCTACTGTTAGTTATCACCTTGAGTCATTTCCTGACATTCTTCATCATGGTTAGGGTTAAAAAATACTAACTCCAAAGGCAGACAATAAAAAGAAGTGGATAATAAGTAATCATAATAATTATCATCGTTATGTGTGGATCAATAGTTTAAAGAGTAAAAAGTATTTGTCAGTATTGTCATCGAACATTGTCATACTTTTTATTACTGAGTCTTTATTAAGAAAATATCTCTGAATAAATGTAAAGAAGATCTGAATATGTGTTTAGTTATTCCAATCAGATCAGAGCTTAGACATAACTTCTTGAAATAAAGAAAGAGATCTGCCTGGAGTGTCTCATTAGATAACCGGAGATAATAAATGTAGTAACTGAAACATATTTAATTCTGAGATGTAGTGAAGTAGAAAGTACCTCATACTCTTATTTAAATACAGTATTCGAGTAAATGTACTTGCTCAGTTTCACACGTGGCTTCTGTGAAATGATGCTGAGGAGCCTCTGATGCTGCCTTTAGGTGTTGTCGGAATTATTACATCTCGAATTTACAACAGAGTTTTTAATTTGTAAAATAAATAAGCAAAATTATCAATAATTTCCATCCTAAAGTGTTCAGTTTATTTGAGAGATCATATTTACGAGCTGGCAGTTTGCATTTGAACGCAGCAGAGGTTGGACCCGGAAGTAAATGAAGTTTGTGCCAGAAAAGTATGTGGAGGCTGAAAATCATCAGAATTCAATGAAGGTAAACGGTTTCTTTTAAATAACGATTTATGATTAATTTAATTTTGTTCACGTTTCAAGGCTTCAAACCTTAATTAAAACTGCTGCGTCACAAACGTTGACAGCCCTAATATATATATATATATATATATATATTTTTTTTTTATTTGCCTTTATTTAACCAGGTCGGTCCCGTTGAGTTACAATTACCTCTTTTCCAAGGGAAGCCTGGCCAAGACAGCAGCATACAAAAAAAATGTCAACAGTCACAAGACACACAGAAATCACATAACACAGATAAAATACATTTGAAAAAAGAAAAAAAGATAAGGCAACAGGACTAAAGCTCCGGATTCACACCCAAACAAGAACAAGTGCGGTATGAAGCCGCTCCAATTTCTCTCACACGAGTCTTCAAAGTTTCAAGGTTTATGAGCTCCTTTAACTTTAGGGTTTTTTGCAGTGCATTCCAAGCAGCAGGTGCAGCGAACTTAAAACAGTGCTTACCAAATTCAGTGTTTACTTTGGGCATAACTAATAAATAAAGCTCATTTGAACGTAAGCAGTAATTGCTCTGGGATTTAAAAATGTAATTACATAAGTAGTGGGGGAGCAGGCCCAAGATAGCTTTATAAATAAAAATATGCTAATGTATAAGGCGGCGTGCTGCCAGAGATGGCCACTCAACTCGAGCATATAAGATGCAGCGGTGAGTGAGGGCTTTACAACCAGTGACAAACCTTAAGGCACCATGATATACAGTGTCTAGAGAGCGCAGACAGTTTGCTGGGGCATTCATATACAAGAGATCACTGTAATCAAGTACAGGGAGGAAAGTGGTAGCAATCAACTTTTTTCTGGTAAAAAAAGAAAAACAAGATTTGTGACGGAAGAAGAATCCCAGTTTCACTCTTAATATTTTTACCAGATTTTCTACATGTGGTTTAAAAGAAAGTCGATCATCAATTAAAATGCCGAGATACTTGTAACAGTTCACAAGTTCAATTTCATACCCTTGCAATGACAAAATGGTGGAGACACAGGCACTTTCCTGCCATTGGAAAATATCAACAGTTTGGTTTTGGCGGCATTCAAGACAAGTCTTAGTTCAATGAGCTGATTTTCCACAAGGTTAAAAGCAATTTGTAAGTTTCCAAGGGCTTCGGCAAGAGTGGTGCCACAACAGTATATAACTGTGTCATCAGCATAAAAAAAATGAAGGTTCTTTCAGTTTGATACAAATAAAAATGTTCTGAATAACATCATCCTATGTCTAATGTTTTTCAGCTGTTTTCGTATGGAACAATTTCTTCTTTATTACTGTGACGGTGCCACCTACAGGACACAGTTAGTCAAGTCAGTGTCTCTGACCTTCTGTGACCTCAGGATGGAACCTTCCCGCTTCAGGTTCCAGCCGCTGAGGCCAACTACCAGGCCCCACCCACAGCTACCAGGCCCCACCAGCCTCGCCTGTAAAGGTGGAAGACAGGAGCGCCCCCTACCTGCAGGCGCAGCCTCACGGCCTCGGGGTGAGACGCTGCAACCAGATCAGGTGTTGAGTAGCATGAGTGTCAGAGATGGCCAAGGTGTGTGTGTGAGTTTGTGTTTTCAGCCGCCCTCTCACAGATGCTCCGTTCGCCTTCGCTGAACGTCTTTAGTTTGTGGTGTCTGGCTCGCTGACGGCCCTGAGTCAAGTCTGCAGGCTGTTATTGTTATTATTATTATTGATCAGCTGTTTATTTATTATTAATGAATCACTGTTTAAAGTAGACGTACGCTGACCCTTGCTTCCTCAGTAGAAACCTTGTGTGTCAGATTCAGGTTTCAGCTCCGCCTCTATTTCAACTTCCCTACATGAATGCTTGTCCGACACCGGTGAGACAGACTTCTGCCTTGGCTGAGAACGTCTCCGGGTAGACCTCGTTACCCGTCCTGACCTGTAACTCCTGTGTACTAAACCTGATTATACAAGCAAGAACGGTGTCCGCGGAGATTCCTTCATCATCATCTTCAACATCACTGCTGCTTAAATATACAAAACCTCCTTGCAAGTAATAAAGTAAACTTAAAAGAATGTTATCCTCAAATCTCTTTATTTCACAAGTCTCAGCAGGTCAAGTAGTTTGTTATGTAAAACAAGAGCAGGGTTAGGGTTAGGATCATATTACAGGCAGTGGTGTGCTCACTCATGAAGCTCCTCCGTATCTCTGAGTTCAATAATAACATGGAAATGAAACTGAATACACATGGTGATCTAATTATCATATAGAGGAATTGGGCCCATGTAATTGAAGTAAATACCACAAATAGAAGTGAGTAACTTAACCGCTCACTTCTCACTGCAGTTATATCTTCTCCACACCAGATGGCACTGTTTATCCTACCCAACATATCCATGCAAGATTATTGTCATGGTGTTGTTTTTGTCAGTGTTTAGTTTCCACCTCTTTTTGAAGAAGCGTTTTCAGTTTAGTTATTATTACTTCCTGTTGTCTCATTGTATCTCTGTTTATGTTTGCTTGTGAGTTGTGTCTGTGTGTCACGTTTTCACCTCTTTTTGAAGAAGTGTACCTTCCTGATTCTTGTTGTTGTGGGGTTGTTCCCTCGTGGTTGATGCACTTATTGTGAGTCGCTTTGGATAAAAGTGTACGCTCAATGAACTCTAATGTAAATCTGATCAAGAAAATCCACACACAAAGAAACGAATCATAAACTGAGTCTAAACACATTTCTCCTCACAGTCGCCAGGAGGCGCTCTCTCCTCCTCCTCTCTGTGGGAGACATTATCCCTCCATCTGAGCTTCACTTCCTCATTGATCCCTCGTTCCTCCAGCTTCTCCTTCATCTGAAACATACATTATCATTACATGATCAGACTGAGTGTAATCTGATTACATTCAGATTACTGTAACTTCATCATGAAAGTAACTGTGACAGACACGTCTCCTCCCTCTGAGGAAGTCATGTGACCTCTGACCTGCCGCAGGATGGCGTCTTGTAGCGTTGGGTCGTTCACGTCTGCAGATCCTGAGCTCAGACGAAGCTTCACCGACCTCAGCACCGAGGCTCTGATGTCTGTACAAATACAACACATATTCATAATCATATGAATAAACACATACCTCGTCTCTGAAGGAGGCGGGGCCTGAATCAGCTGACCCTGTGATGAAGACTCACCTGAGTGACACAGGAAGTCATGTTTCTCGCTGCAGGATCGACTGAACCAATCAGCTGATGATGACTTCACGTCCATCACCACACAGTCTTTACTCTCATCAGGCTGCTCAGTCGCCCACTGACTGTAGGGGGCACTGCTCTGATCAGACCACTTCCAGAAGTGTCTGTATAAACCGATCCAGGCCATTGGGACAGAGACACCTCCCCCGCTTCCTTCATCACTCTCTGTCTCACTTGCTCCTCCTGTGACGTTCTGCAGGAGTCTGGAAACCTCCTGGTTCTGCTGCTGAGTCTTGATGCTGCTCAGGTCCGAGTACCTGGAGCGACAGAACCTCCGAGCATCCGACCAGGTCATCAACTGCTTCTCCAGGATGTGATGTTCACCTGCAGCTGATTACATAAATCAGCTGTTTACCTGATGAAACATCAGCTGATTGATATCATTGATAAATAAAAGCCTTCTGATTGGACCGCTGTGGTTCTGGTTGTCTTTGCTCAGGACTGTTTTTAAATCTAAGTCACTGTTTCCCAAAATTACCAATAAATTATTTTCGTCTGTTAATCAATTATCAATCAAACTTCTAGCTCTCGTAGACAGGGGGCAGTCATGTCCTCTGGAGCGGAGCTAACCTTTATTGAAACTCACCACTGTAGCATGTGAAGAAGCTCTGAGCTCCACAGTCTCTGACGGACCAGAGTCCGAGAGCAGATACGCTCACACACTTCCCATCTCCCAGCTCCTTCGAGGCCCAGCTGCTGAAGCTGTTGTCAAGCTGAGCATCCTTGTCGTCCTGGGACCATTTCCAGGAGGTGTGGTAGAGTCCGATCCAGAACTTCCCGTTTGCTGCCACCTGCTGGGCGTCGGCATTGTTAGTCTGGTCCATGATGGTGGCGAGGTCATTGAACTTGTCTCTGCAGTAACTCTGAGCTTTGGCCCAGGTCTCCTTCTGATCAATGGCATGAAAACGCCTGATGATATAATCGGTGTGAACATGACACCAACCTGAGAGACAACACAGGAGACAATGAGGACAGACTCAACTAATGAAGACAGTGAGAAACGTTCTGCAGGTTCTGTCAGTGAGAACAAACGTCTGAGTCAGTGTCTCTGGACAAGTTCTGGATCTTCTCCTGCAGCTTCCTGGTAACATGTGTGTAACATGTCAGAGTCCATGTGAGGAACCAGCAGGACAATGTGTGGAAGCTTCCCAGTGAGCGAGTGGACATGTGGACGAGGTTTCTAACACGTGACGTGAAACTAGAAGAGCACAAACATCTCAGGATGAAGAAGAGGAGCCGGACACGTAGAAGACTTGGACATCGAAGACAACCTTCAATGTATCTGTGGACCATATGGACTCGTCTGAGACATCTGATAGAACCCCTTGTTGTGCTTGGGACATAAAAGTGAGTGGAATTAGATGAGATCACAAACCTGAGATCAGCAGGAAGATCACACATCGTCTTGTCATGACTCTGAGCTGAAAGACAGAAGACATCAGATGAGTGGAAGTGTCTGTCCTTCTGACCGTCTGTCTCTCTGCAGGAAGTAGTTGAACATTTCAGAGGAGTGTGGGGTCCCACAGGTTTGATTCTTGCTCCACTACTCTTCTCTCTCTGTTTGCGTCTGTTTGGACTAAAGGATTTGAATCATGGAGCAGATATTTTCTTTATGTCAACGACAATATATACATATTTATATATATATACATTTATATACATATATATTTATTTATTTATCTTTAAAGCACATTTTGGGATCTGATGTGTTCCACTGATCTACTGTGACCTCACTGATCCTTCTGTTCTCAGTGTGACAAGTATGACAGCACAGGTTATAGATGTTGTACAATGACAACCTCGCTTAAAATCTTCAATAAACTTTTATTCTTTTTTTTAATCTCTTTTTAACTTGTCTTGATTGTTTATCTTCATGTGTTTTCACCTGTATCGCTTCTTTATCTCCCAGTGACATTTTATTTTCACATAGGGTTAGGGTCAATTCAAATAATATTTTCTCTTTTCAAGAATCTTTATTTGTGTTTCCTTCTCTTACAAAGATCATTGAACTGCGTATTATGCTACGAAACATATATGTGTGTGTTTATTGAAAGTATAGGACGAGAGGATGAAATCCGTTGGGTCTTTTGCACAATTTATGTTAACAACTACCAGAAGATGTTGTTAGTTGCCTCCAGCATACAGAGGCCTTAAGGGACACAACTCTGCACCTTAGCACCATCAAGTGTTTTGGGCTTTAATCAATGATACAGGCCGACTGGCTACTGGCTGGTGGGGCAGAACTATGAAAGCCATGTGGCCGCTCAGACATCGTCACCTCTTCACCTCTCAAACTAAACACTTTCCCTTTTGAACAAAGGACCAGATGGAGATAATGTACGTTCTGCTGCATTCATTAATGCCTGCCACCAGTTGGTGTAATCGTTTGTTAGTGACCAGCAGCGGATGTTAGCGTATTATGCTATGAAAATAAATGTGTGTATATATAAATATATGCATATATAAATATATATTGTATATATATATGTGTGTGTGTGTCTGTGTGTGTAAGTGTATATAACATTTATTGTTATAAATTGTGATCATTCAGCTCTGACCAGCAACACAGGTTCAGATCAGATAAAAGAACCAACACTGAACCAACTAACAAGTGCAGGTTGGTAATCGTGTATTTGATAATAATAATAATAATAATAATGATGATGATAATAATAATAATAATAATAATAATAATAATATGACATATCAGACATGTTTGTTATCTGACTAACTGATGATGAAATCAATTAAATTCATGTGAAACTCACCTCAGTCTGAATCCATCCACTGTTTATCAGTAGAGTGTGGCTCTTTTATAAATGTCCTCCTCCTCCTCCTCCTCCTCCTCCTTCCTCCTCCTCCTCCTCCTCCTCCTCCTCGGCAGCAGAGCAGTGCATAATTACAGGCAATTTGTGTAAAATTATCATCTGTGAATTCAAAGAAATATTTCAGTCAAATAAAGAATCTGATGCAAAACAAAAGACAACCGATTGTATATTTACAATTTTTAAGTTATATACAGGTCACAAACAGGTTATGTATCCATTATATGTGGTTTAAAGATAGGTGTTAAATAGAATATATGTTGTTATAGATATTACAAAGGCTATAGATATTCTAAAGTTTAGATATTACAGAGCTTATTTATAGGCGGTAGGTGTTATGCAGGTTACAGAGGTTATATAGCTATCCTTAATAGAGATCAAACATGTTATAAATGTAATACCTAGATTACATATATATATATATATATATATATATGTAGGGTACAGAAGTTAAATAGTTAAGATGTGTCCTGCATTGTATACATAGTTTGTAGAGTTTGTATAGGCACATATTATCAGGGTGATAAAGGTGTGGTATCAAGTCTCAGGAACCTGCTGCTGATTTCCTCTTTCTTTTTTACATGTTTTGTTTTTTATTCTCTGGTTTTACTCCTTGAAATCTTTTAATAACAACAAAATATTTAAGATCTTTATTCTTCTGTTTGTTTTGCTTGTATTCATTAACGTAACTTTTAATGTTATTTGATGTAACACAGATGAGGGATTTGTTCTATAACTTCACCTCAGGGACTCGAGCAGGTAATTTGACTAATGTTGTTAGTAATGATATTATTATTGAGATGAGGGAAAGTTCCAAACAAATCACAGTCCGACAAAATTGTATATTCAAATCCTATTTGTGCTCTGACCTTTTCAAACTAAAACCTTCAGATGTGACTAACACAGCAGAGATTAATCAGGAAGTAGATCACAAAAAAAACATGAAGAAAAAGGAAAAAAGATTTGAAAATAAACAGATGAAGAAAAGAGGAGAAGTAGAAACAAGACTGTGTGTCATACATACTCCGCCCCGGCAGGTGGCGGTACACTCCTCAAAGATTATGTCGCACTTCTTTGTAAAAGCCAAAGAAGAAAAGACGGAGGCCAGAGACAAAAGAAGAAGAAGAAAGAGCGGAAATGAAAACTTCACGTTTCTTTACTTTCTACAAAATGTCATCTTTGACTTTAATCTTGTTCCACTTTGATGAAAAAACCCGGAAGTGAAGGTGAGTCACAGAAGCGGATTGGCAGGAAATAACGCGAGTGTTGTATCGATGTTGTTGGAAGAATAGGATAATTATAAAAGGATTGTTTGCAACTATTTCATTTGCTTTGTCACTTAACTTTTAGCGGATTGGTCTCAAGACCTTTCCTCTTTGTCGTCTGACAGACGGTTATGAATAAAAAGAGCAAAGCATTGTGATATGATCCAAATACTGAAAGTGTTTCATTTCTTTGTATTCTTGTGTTAAGAAATTATTAGAGTCCCCGTGTTTGTTGATGAAAGTTTCCATCCTCAAGTTAGTCGTTGCGTGTTCGTTTATCCTAAATATGAGAAGAGCTGGTGTCGGTTGGGTTCAATCCAGTATTTATTTAGAAGGATGAAAAGTTATTAAAAGTTACATCAAAGCAATGGGTCCCCAACACACAGCCCCGCCCTCCAGCAGCACCGGACCGTCACGAGCCGCACAGGAGCCGGTGGGAATATTTGATAACAGTCGGTAGAACAGGATTGGTCAATCACGAGGGGAGGTCTTCCTTGGGTCTTCCTCAGTGGTGCGCAGGCGCAGTCCCCCCTCTTAGCACTGGAGTCCGGAAGTGACGAGCAGCCGCTCCAGTCTCACTCCTCCTCTGATGGTTGCTGGGCAGATCTCCCACCATGACAGTTTTACAGTAGAAACAGAAAATTATTTAATTTACTAATACATTGACCAAATGTATAAAATAACGATGAAATGGATTTCATCCTCATCACCTCTATAAAACCTGATGAATTCATATTAATATTTCTGGATGAGCGGGGCGGCGCTTCTTCTGCAACAATTAAGTTACAACACTTCAGAGGACAGGTGTGTGTGTGTGTGTGTGTGTGTGTGTGTGTGTGTGTGTGTGTGTGTGTGTGTGTGTGTGTGTGTGTGTGTGTGTGTGTGTGTGTGTGTGTGTGTGTGTGTGTGTGTGTGTGTGTGTGTGTGTGTGTGTGTGTCCCTCTTCACACAAACTGATAATCACATGTATTTAGTTATTAATCAATGATGTCGTTTCATGTCTCTGGATCATTCTGCTCACTTGAACCCTGATGTCCTGACTGTGCGCGTCTTGTGTTGTGTTGTGTAGCAGGTTTAAACGTGTGAGCATAAAAACATCATTCAAAACTCAGTTTAAAGATTTATGGAATGCAGCACACAGTGCTCGATGAATTTCAACCCTGCACTGTGCATTCTTCCATTACATGCACAGATAATTCCCAGCATCCTTCACTCTACAGCAGGGCTGTTGAGGTCTGCTGTAGTGTGCAGGACTAGTCAGGTAAGTTTCGATGATATAACTGGGGAAAATATATTAACATGCTGATTGAGGAGTGTTCATCTGCTCATCTAACCTCTTTCTATTCATTTATCCATCAATAGTAAAATATTTTTTAAGACGATTCCACATGCCAACTATTTATATCTCTGGCATTGCATTAGTGTTTTTTTACAAGCTTTCTTCTCATCTTATTCTACAGAGCATTGCCACGTGCACTCTCATGTGTGGAGACATTTCACTCCAGCCAATGTAGAAGGAAAGGCTGTGTGCATTTGCAAATACTGTGCAAAGAATGACACAAAGATGCAGAAGCATATAGTCAAGTGCCCAAAGTCTCCTCAGGGCTCAAATCAGCCTATGACAAAACAAAATGTTTATATTTATGTCTGTATATGACAAGGTAAATACAGTTAGTATAAATTACCCACACAATTTCCTGTGTATTCCAGTAAATTCCGTATATTCCCATGGAAAGTTTCCAACTTTGAATATTCCCGGAATTTTGCAACCCTACAGCTGGACATTAAACAAAGTGAAGGACAAAATAAAGAAACATTTTAACTAGTGAACTTGCATATGAATAAACTTCACACACACACACAGACACACACACACACGCTACTCATCCTTGCACACAAGTGGTCACTCGTGGTATTGCAGCAGAAAAATACCTTAAGCCCTAAAAAATTGATTCCCGAGAGATCTGTCGGTCTCTGTCTCTCTGTCCCTTTGTATCTCTGTTCAGCTTCACCTTAGTTTTTGTCTCAGACAAAGTTCAGTGTTGACTTTAGTTTGATTGTCACACATGTTTAAATATGACAAAAAATCCCCATAAGCAGTTCTTGGTGTTGACGTTTTCAGACATGAGCTCCAGGTAAAATCCAGAGAATTGTCTCCAGAGTTTCTGTCTTCGTGAGTGTCTTCATTGTGTGTGTTTTCATTGTGTGTGTCTTCATTGTCTGTGTCTTCTTTGTGTGTGTCTTCATTGTCTGTCTTCTTTGTGTGAGTCAGCACTTCTTCACCAGAGACATTTGTTTTAGTTTTTTCATGTTTGTGTCCCGTGTTAGAAGCAGACACACACCTTTACAATTAATATTAAATGATTACATGTGATAATATAATACCATTTATTATAATATGTTAATATTAGGGCTGCTGCGATTAGTCGACGTCATTAATGACATTTATTCTTCAAAGCCCCCCCCCCCCCCCCCCCTCTCTTTCTCTCTCGATCTATCTGCTTGTGTGCTTGTAGTGGATGGGCAGAGGGGGTCATTTCATTATGTGATTGGGAAAATTAGGGAAATTAAAACTCCAGGACAACATAAGGGGAATACAAAGTATGGGATGCATATTCGATAATTAAATCAAGTGAGGACCAGAATAAAGATGTTAACATTAGTACACAGTCTGTCTCACGCACATTATTAAGCGAACTTGACTTATTCGATGTCGAAACCATCGTTGCAGGGCGCGAGGCGCATCACAGCCCATGTGACCCGCACACAGGTTTAACGGGGGGGGGGGGGGGGGATAGGAGGCACCGGGCTTTCCTTGGCGCTGCGCGGTTCGGGGCGGCGCCAAGGAAATGAAATGAAATGAAATGAAATGGTCAATTCGATTATTTTGGAGGAAAATTTATCGTTTAGATTAATCGACTAATCAGTAAAATAGTTGACAGATTAATCGATAGTTAGTGGCAGACCTAGTTAATATACTAGATATGATGATATCATGTAGTCATCATATCATTTAATGAGTGTTGATTCAGCAGCTTCTTATTAACCAGCTATGAGACATTTGATAGTATCTTTGTCTTTTAGGAGACAGTTCTGCTGTCCCAAGCATGGAGTCTTCAAGATACAGTTCTGTCCCTAACATGGAGACAACAAAAGACAGTTCTCTTCCCAACATGGATACAACAAGACACAGTTCTGTCCCAAGCATGGAGCCATCAAGAGACAGTTCTGTCCCTAACATGGAGACAACAAGAGACAGTTCTGTCCCTAACATGGAGACAACAAGAGACAGTTCTGTCCCTAACATGGAGACAACAAAAGACAGTTCTGTCCTCAACCTGGAGACAACAAAAGACAGTTCTCTTCCCAACATGGATACAACAAGACACAGTTCTGTCCCAAGCATGGAGCCATCAAGAGACAGTTCTGTCCCTAACATGGAGACAACAAGAGACAGTTCTGTCCCTAACATGGAGACAACAAGAGACAGTTCTGTCCCTAACATGGAGACAACAAAAGACAGTTCTGTCCTCAACCTGGAGACAACAAAAGACAGTTCTCTTCCCAACATGGATACAACAAGAGACAGTTCTGTCCCCAACATGGATACAACAAGAGACAGTTCTGTCCTCAACCTGGAGACAACAAAAGACAGTCCTGTCCCCAACATGGATACAGCAAGAGACAGTCCTGTCCCCAACATGGAGACAACAGAAGTCAGCCTCAATCAGCAGGTAACCAGAGTCACATCACAGTTGGATTAAGTCAAACTAAAAGACATGGTCCACTGATGTTTGTTTAGTACAGTTTGTACTCTATGTACAGAGGTGTCAAAAGTATTCACATTCATTACTCAAGTAGAAGTATAGATACTACGGTTTAAAAAGACTTCGGTTGAAGTTGAAGTACCAACTCAAGCTTTTTACTTAAGTAAAAGTGTAAAAGTACTGGTTTCGAAACTGCTAGTATAAAAGTAATACTGAGCATTAACATGCGTTTCATGGAGCGGAAGTCATGATAACTAGTTGCCAATAAGCATGGTAACAGTGCAAATAGTCAAATTTCAAAGGAATATTATCAATAACCTTAATTGTAAGAGACCTTGAGGTAGGGCTGCTCTATTAATCGAAATTTAATCGTCATTACGATTATTGGGTCAAACGATCTCCAAACTACTATAATCGAGTTGAAATGATTATTTGCCATATTTTTACGAAAGAGACGCGCATGCACAATTCAGTCCTTCCCCCAAAAGCATTCAGCGGCTCAGCTGATTGGCTGTCACTCTCAAGCAGCTGAGAGCTGAAGGCCGGCGCATGCGTCTGTGGCTTTCCACGCAGCTGTGTCGAAGGACTCGTTTTCATTTATGGTTCTCCAAGGGCTGCGCGTGTTGCAAAGCAATTCACCTCCAGAACACTAGGCGGAGTAACGTTTTTTGTTGAAGACGACCTGAGAGACATCTTCTTCTTCGTCATCGTCTGTTTATTTACATCGCCACTCCGGCTCCTCAGAGCCTCTTTGTGGAGGACACATCCTCCAGTCAGTGACGGGTTATACAAGTGGTCATACTTTCAGATCTCTTCTGCTAAACGCTCTTCTGTTTGGTCAATATTCGTTCTTCCTAATCTTCCGTGGTTTCTGCCGGTATTATGTGGCATGAAATCGGAAATGCGACTCTGGAAAGGATTTAGTTAACGGACCAATCACAGCCTTGCAAGCTGCGTGAGGCTTGCGGAGCTTTGTCGTATAGTGAGAAAAATTGGGCGACGCACGTAAGAAGAGATACGTAAGCAAGTAAAGGCTGAATTATAGTCCTGCGACTGCAGAAGGCCACGCAGCTGCATCGACGGACTCGTTTTGGTTTATACTTCTCTAACGTGCTGCGCGTGTTGCAACGCAATTCACCGCCAGAACACTAGGCGGAGTAACGTTTTTTTTTCAAAGACAAAACACACAAAGAAGAGACGTCTTCTTCTTCGTCGACTGTTTATTTACATCGCCACTCCGGCTCCTCGTAGCCTTTTTCTGGCGGACAAATCGGCCAGTCAGTGACGGGTTATACAAGCGATCATACTACCGGATCTCTTCTGCCAAGTGCTCTTCTATTTGGTCCATATTCTTTCTTCTAAATCTTCCGTGATTTCTGCCGGTATTATGGGACATGAAACCGGAAACTAGACTCCGGACGGGATGTAGTAAGCAGACCAATCACAAGCCTTGCGGGCTGCGTCAGGCTCGCGTCGCTTTGTCGTATAGTTAGAAAACTGGGCGACGCACATCAGCACGTAAGAAGAGACACATCAGCACGTAAGGGGCCCGGAGGCTCTTGCGCTTGCGGGGCCCTGAAGACGCAGAAGCATGCGCCGGCCTTTAGTAGTTTTTTTTTGTGTGTGTTTTTGAGCGATGCCAAACAGAATGAAAACAGGCCAAAATGAAATAGGAGTAACGAGGCGTCTGAAAAATAAATACTCCAGTAAAGTATAGATACCCAACATTTCTACTTAACTAAGGTAACAAAGTATTTTTGTTGGAACCTTCTCCACATTTTACTTCCTGTGTCTCCAGCGAAACATTGATCACGTCTGTCTCATCGTTTTCCCGTCCTCCTCCTGTTCTTCTTCTTTCTCTTCCTCCTTCTCTTCCACCTCCTCCTTTTGGTCTTCCATCTCCTCCTCATCCTCTTCTTCCTCTTCCACCTCCTCCCCCTTCTTTTCCTCCTTCTCTTCCACCTCCTCAGTGCTGCAGCTGTGACACCTCCTCTTCCAGGTGTTGGTGTGTGGACTGTGCTGAGGCTCTGTGTGACGACTGTGTGTCGGCTCATCGTAGAGTCACAGTAACCAGATCACACCGGATCCTCAACCAGCCGCCAGGTCAGACCCCCCCCCCCACCCCCACCCCCCCACAAGCTGCTGATGTCACTTCCTTTATCTGTGGATCGGGGGCGTTCTCTCTCTCACCTGCTCAGCGTCTTTGTTTGTCTCCTCAGGAAACGTCTCGACTCTTCCTACCAAGTTCTGCAGACTCCACCCGTCTGAGCCGCTCAAACTTTTCTGCCGAACATGTTTCCAGTACACCTGTCGAGACTGTCAGCTGATTGGTCACATGAACCACAGGTACACGCCTCCCACGGCCGCTTTAATAAAACAAACGGCTCCTTTGATTGGTCCGGTGAGATGATGAAGGACTTCAGCATCGTTTCTATCGTCTGAACACTGATATGAATACCGACCATTTACCATTAATTATGGAAGAGAAGTGAAGAAGCCTCTGTTTGAATCCCATGATGAGGCTTCTATAATGAGCTGTAGTTTGACACACACTGACCGAGGACACACTCTGTCTCTGAGGACACACACTGACTCTGAGGACACACTCTGTCTCTGAAGACACACACTGACTCTGAGGACACACTCTGTCTCTGAAGACACACACTGACTCTGAGGACACACACTGACTCTGAGGACACACACAGACTCTGAGGACACACACTGACTCTGAGGACACACACAGACTCTGAAGACACAAACTGACTCTGAGGACACACAGACTCTGAGGACACACTGTTTCTGAGGACACTCTGTCTCTGAGGACACACACGGACTCTGAGCATTTGGTGTTTTGGTGACAGGATGAGTCAGGGCCTCTGCAAACAGAGTGATTGAGATGTAGAAGTCACAGTATAGAGTCACTTTGGTGAGTGTTCAAGACCCAGGGGGGGGGGGGGCTGTCACAAGGTAAATCTGGAAACCATCTGTCCCCCAAATAAATATTTATTTCACAGGATGAAGCTACTTAAACGGAAGGATAAGGGTAATACATCTGTCTGGATCTGCCACAGCTACCTCACCCAGTACATCTGAACCTCCCAGTCTTCAGATCCACCTGCAGGTGCATCCTATCACCAAATACCAGACGTGAACTGGACATTTAACTGCACTTGCCTGGTAAAGTAGAGGCCTATGTTTGAGCCCGGCTCAAAGACTGGGACAAGGAGGGAGGGGACAGGAGTTGACAACAGAGACATTTATTTTGACAAACTTAGTTTAGTGTCCAGGTTAGGCTGGAGGGGGTCGTCACTCTTCAAACTAAAAAAGTTAGACTACGGCTTCAACGATGCGCCCGGCTGCTAAAACATTCAAACATGAAAGAGCCAATGTGTGGTAAGTCTGTTTAAAGGTAGAAACACGGTGGACTCTGGAGAGACAAAGCCTCCTTCTGAGCTAACAAGAACACCATGACTCAGATCAGCTGATTGCGTCTCGTCCTCTCAGGTACCTGTTCGTCAGTGATGCTCTGAACCATACCAAGAAGCAGCTGGTGACCTGGACTCAGCCAATCAGAGCGCAGAGAGACACAGCGAGTCGGAGTCTGAAGGACATGCAGACCAGGTACGCTCCTGTCTGTCTGCCGTCTCCATGGGGACAAGCAGCTGTAAATATAGGACGTTGTGTTTCAGGCTGCAGCAAATCAAGGACGGAGAATCTCAGCTGGACGCGGAGCTGAAGACATCCTTCAACCTCTGTGCTCAGCTCCTGAAGAATAGGATGGACAACCTGATGGAGGAGGTCAAGGTAACGTCACATGACCTGCAGACAGCTGATCCCATGACCAGTTGATGGATAGAAAATTAACGGGTAACTATAATCAATGAAGTTTTTGTAATGAAGATTGAATTTGTGTCGGTATGTGAGCAGAGGGAGTTGAGGAGTGAGAGTGACTTGATTCAGAAGCAGATGGAGAAACTGAACCAGCTGCAGAAGAAACAGATTCTGGTGACTGAGAGTTCAGATCAAGCTCAGAACGTCCAGGACCTGCACAGCCTGTTCAGGTGCTGCTCTCAGGTGAGACCTGGCCCTTCATCCACACCAACACACCTGACACCACATGACCATTCACGCACATTGGTCATGTGATGCAAACAGGAAGTCAATGTTCTGTATTTAAATAAAGTCATTTTCTAGTCTTGATGACCCAAAGCTCTTAACAGTTTACTGCTTCATTCCTTCGGGATGTTTCCCCTCATCAATGCTGCTAACTACTTGAATCTGGACGATGTCTCCTTCACTTGACGTCTGTGGACCAGCGACCCAGTAGATTGTCTCCTCAGCAGCTGGTTGCACTATGAATGGGGAACAGCGATGATTAATTTTTTTAACTGTTTCTGACGATTAGTTTTAGTATCGAGGCTGGAAACGCTGAAAGAGTGTGGGCGGAGCCTAACTGTGATCTTTAACGTATCTGCTCCGGTGATCATCAACATGATGTCAGAAACATCTGGAACAAATGCACAGTGCACATTTTTTATCATAACTGAAGAATTTATTGACTCATCTTGACAAAATAGACTTTAAAGCCTTTTATTAAATTCCCTCAGTCTTCACTATGACACGAGTACATTAGTTGGTAGAAGTGAACAACCACTAGTCTGTGATTTTATTTTTGTGTCTGTACTGAATTGTTTGGTCGAAACTTAAACAAAAATTGTAAACAAAACAGAGTTAGTCAACCACTTGTTGTTTTCTTTCTGCAGGTGAAGTGTCATCTGAAGGATCTTCAGGACCAGGACCTGTCTCCTCCTGAGACCATGCAGCTGCTGCAGGTCACCGTCGACCGCCAGTCGCTCGATACGCTTTTAAACTTTGGTGAGCTGTGTTCATCTGATCATTTTATATCTGGAAATAATGAGTAACAGTGGTGACCAAAGCATTCTGATGAACATTCTCATGAACATTTATGTACAGTGGTCATGTGGTGTAAACAGGAAGTAGTTGGTTGCTTAATTACAGAAAATTATCTGAAGGAGAAACAGTGATGGTGAGAACGACACCCAGCTGTACATATAAGAAGCTGATGAATCTAATCACTTAGTTCAACTTCAGGAACGTCTCAAGAACATCAAGGTCTGGACGACCCACAACTTCTAAATTCAGACTGAGTTCATTGTAATTGTCCCTAAATATCTGAGAGAAACACTGTGGGACCAGATAGTCCCCTTGGTGTTAGTTTGTCCTCCAGCTCCACTGTGAGGAACCTGAGTTAGGACCAGGACATGTGACCCACATATAGAACAAGTCTGTAGGACAGCTTCCTTCCACCTGCACAGTATGATGAACATTAGGAACATCGTGTCTCAGAAGGAAGCTGAGAAACTCGCCCACTTGTTCCCTCTAGACTGGACCAGTGTAAGTCTTTATCATCAGGACGTCCCAGTGAGTCTGTGAGAAGCCTCCAGTTGGTCCAAGATGCTGCAGCACGAGAGCTGACAGGAACCAGAAGAGATCATCTCACTGCTCTGGCTCCCTGTGAAACTCTGAATATCAAGATCCTGATCCTCACATAGAAAGATCTGGGATCACAAAACGGGGCCTGAAACGTGCGTACGCCAAAGTTGGGATTTATAAAAACGAACTTGACGGGAAAATGTGCGTATTTCTAAGCAAACTCTGACTCATGCGTACGAACGTTTGGAGACATGAGATGATGAACTGAAGCAGATTATTGATCCACTTCATCATTTACATTAAAACCAACATCTTAGTTTTGCTCGCGCGACATATCTGCTCCACCGAGTCTTTTAATTAAAAAATATATAAAACAACTTACAGCAAATTACGTTCATATTCTATTTAACAGGGGAGTTACAGAGCCGAGTCATTTATAGTTTTTAATAATATCTTCTATAATATCTTCAGTACTTCTTTTCACTGCAGTGAACGTGACCGTGCACAGGAGATCACTTAAGAAATGAAGACACTTCCCAAAAAATGTCCCAGTGGAGGTGAGGATCCACAGATGTGATGGAATCGGCCCAATTCTCTAAATAAATAAATCCTGCCGTGACAGTGGTGCGGGGTTCTGTGGTGTGTGCACGTGAATGAAGGACGAGGAGGGAGCGAAGGTTCAATGATTTCTGATCTCACACATTGTGTTATCCACACATTGTGTTATCCACAGAGTGTCAGTGTATTTTCTTTATTAGTGACATCACTGCTGTCCCATGAAGTCGCTCTTCACCTCACTAACGAACACCTCGATGTCAGGGTCAGAAAGTTTCACTTCCTCTTCTCATCGCTTGATGCCGTGCCTCCGTCAGGACTCACGGTGGAAGCCCATTGGTCAGCGGCATCATTTAATATTCGTGCCGACCATTCATGGTGGACGATGGGCGTGTGGAGGGCGGATTTGGAGGCAGATCCACGGACGAATGTTTCCAAGTGGACTGTGAACATCGCGTTCAGGTGTGCGTACGCACGGATTTATAAATCGGAATTAGCTTTGGCCAACGCCATTTCCGGCTTTTGTGCGTACGCACACTTTTAGTAGGAATCCTACGCCATCCTTTATAAATCCGACCCCTGAACAATCCAACCCTTCATGTATCAACAAGCTCATCACACTGTCCTGTCCTGATGGATCACTGCTCTCCCAAAACACCGGTTCTCTGGTGGTTCTACAGTCTGTAAGAGTAGAACAGGAGGTAGAACCTTCAGCTGCCAGGCTCCTCTCCTGTGGAACCAGCTCCCACTCTGGGTTCTAGAGTCAGACACCATCTCTACATTTAACGTTGAGCTTAAAACATCCCTTAGTTATGCTGTTGTAGGTCTAGACTGTTGGAGAACTCCCATCATGCATTGAGCTCTTCTATTCTCTCTGCACCCTTTTTCTCGCGAGATTAACGCAGAGCTGCCAACGCTCACACTGTCGCCGTGTGACACACTCTTTTGCACGTTTCTGTTTCCCCCCCGACTGATTGATTTTCAAACTAAACGAGATCAGATTTCGCAGTAATGATGTTCGGACCAATCAGATTGTCAGGGCGGGCTTTATACGATGATGGACAGATGATCAACAGTAACGTAATCAACCACGTCATCAAAGTGCGCTTGAAGCTGCCATTGAGTCTGTTTTAGAAGACATCGCCAGCGCATTCATTTTGAAAGAGGAACAGAGAACGTTGAATATCACATCTCATAATATCACGTTGATCCATTCGTATAAAAGCACATACTTACTTGTTGCTCCAACATGTGTCTTTTTTGGTGATGTCTTTATACAACATGTTCTGAGGATCATACAACTCACTGCACTTCTCCACTTCAATTATTAATTTAATAGAGAGAGAGATAGAGAGATAGATAGATAGATATATTACTTTATTCATCCCCGAAGGGAAATTAAATCGTCATAGCAGCCGGTATATTTGAATACAATAAAATACAATACAATAAAAATTAAAAAAATATTGAGGTAGAAAGAATAAAAAAAAGAAGCAGAAGATAAATAGGTAGATAAGGTGCAGTGGCAAGATCATGGTAATAGTACTGATAATATGATGGTAATGTTATTGTTAGACAGTGATATAATGTGATATGATATATAGTAGAGGTATAAATATAAGTATTTGACTATACAATAGATAATATAATATACTATGAGTGTAAGAATATGTAGACAGAGTGTGCAAAGACAGTATTATTGTATAAATGATATATAATATCAATATGGTTTATATTAACACATATCACATATGATGTGGAGTAAGTGTTCCAGTATATGGAGTGGAGTGTTGTACAGGCTACACAGTGAAGGAGACAGGTCTGTTTAGGTCAGTTCAGTGATGGTTGCTCTGACAGAGGTAGAGGAGTTGTGTAGTCTTATACAGTTGGGAGGAACGACTTCCTGTATCGTTCCTTAGAGCAGCGGGTTGAATGAGTCTGTGGCTGAAGCTGCTCCTCAGCTTGTCCAGTGTTTTGTGGAGGGGGGGGGGGGGGGGGGGAGTGTCCATGATTGCCAGTAGTTTTGCCAGCATCATCCATGTTGAAGAACTTCTCCGCTGTTTGCTCCGTTACATGTCAGGTGTCGAGGGTAAATTACCCACTCAAGCCTATGTGGAGAATACGTAGACCCCCCCCCCCCCCCCCCCTCTCTCTCTCTTTTTATCTCTATCACTGCTTGTGTGGCTGTAGTGGATGGGCAGAGGGGGACATTTAATAATGTCATTGGAAAATTAAAACACAAAAAAAAGACTCGACGCCGAAACGATCGCTGCACGTCGCTTCAGCGTCCGGTGTGAACCCGGCGTCAGTAAATAACTCCCAATGAGTCGCTTAACATACGTCACATACTACGTTGCTCTGATTGGTTGTTGGTCTATCCAATTGAGACAAGAGGCATTTTTTTCCTGGTTCGGTTGAAACACGCCCGATAATCACAGCCCAATGGAGCGGTCTCACATTCTGACTAGAACTGTGAGTCTGTGTTGTAATGTGTGTGTGGCCTTGAACATCACAGAACTGATGTGATGTGAACTTGTCACAAAGGGAGATATGTATTATATATAAATATAATAATAATAATGAATATATATTTATTATTATTTATATATAATGTAAATAAAATGTCTGCACCAGACTCAGGATCAGTTCAACCGCTGGAGTCAGACATTTCTATTCAAGTTATTCATAAACACTTTTTTAAATCTTTTAAGTTGTTTGATTGTTCCATTTATTAGTTTCAGAAACAATGAGATGTTAATTTAAGCACATTCCAATATCAACTAGTGGATTGGTTATATCAGCTGCTGACACGTCATTGTTTTATTTTCCAGGTAAACTTGAAGTCGAGAAGATTCCCTTCTCCATCCCACAAACCTCCAATCAGAATCCTCCTCCCACCTCAACCTGTCCCACACCCTCCAGCATGCCCCCATCTCCCCAAACCACTATCACCAGTGTCACTGTTCCCCCCATTTCAGTCAGCGGTTCTTCTGTATTGTTACAGTTGTTGTCCACTCAGTTGAGTCTTCTTCCCGCCTCCGGCCCAAACCTCAACCAGCCCCCCCCTCCTGTGACAACAAGCTGTGCAGTTACCTGCCCTAAGCATGTCCCACCTCTGTCCTCCTCAACTCTAGAGTCAGGGTCTCCTCCGCAGAGAAACACAAAACTAATGATGATGTTGAATCCAGTTTCTTCTCTAGTCAGTCTGAAGCATATCACATCCAGTTCTATCCAGTCGACAGATCAATCTTCGTACCGCACAGTCCTCAAACCATCTCTGGTTCTGAAACAAACAAGTGTTTCTGATCAGAACCAGCCTTCCACCGCACTGCTGCACAATCATTTGGGCCTTGAAAGAAACTCTGCATTGCTTCTGGGCAGAAAGTCGGTCCCAGCAGAGAGCTGTCAGGCCTCGCTCAGTCAGGGACACAAAGTGCTGCCAAAGCACCACAATCTGACAGATGGCAGCTCGGCACCTCCGGCCCAACTAACTCTCCTGTGTGACACAAACAGTAAAAGGTATGAGGTACCTTTTACCTCCTCTGTGAAACACCGGCAGATTCCAGTGGTGAAGGCAGTGGCCGACTCTGCCTGTGATCACACAGAGCAACAGATGTCAACAAGGCCGGAAGAGCCGCCTGAAAACAGACCAACCTCTACCGTGTCGGAAGAACCCAAACCTGCCCAGAGCAAACCCAGCTCCACCCTGTGTGAAGAACCCAAACCTGCCCAGAGCAAACCCACCTCCACCCTGTGTGAAGAACCCAAACCTGCCCAGAGCAAACCCACCTCCACCCTGTGTGAAGAACCCAAACCTGCCCAGAGCAAACCCACCTCCACCCTGTGTGAAGAGCCCAAACCTGCCCAGAGCAAACCCACCTCCACCCTGTGTGAAGAACCCAAACCTGCCCAGAGCAAACCCACCTCCACCCTGTGTGAAGAACCCAAACCTGCCCAGAGCAAACCCACCTCCACCCTGTGTGAAGAGCCCAAACCTGCCCAGAGCAAACCCACCTCCACCCTGTGTGAAGAGCCCAAACCGGCCCAGAGCAAACCCACCTCCACCCTGTGTGAAGAGCCCAAACCTGCCCAGAGCAAACCCAGCTCCACCCTGTGTGAAGAACCCAAACCTGCCCAGAGCAAACCCACCTCCACCCTGTGTGAAGAGCCCAAACCGGCCCAGAGCAAACCCACCTCCACCCTGTGTGAAGAGCCCAAACCGGCCCAGAGCAAACCCAGCTCCACCCTGTTTGAAGAGCCCAAACCTGCCCAGAGCAAACCCACCTCCACCCTGTGTGAAGAGCCCAAACCTGCCCAGAGCAAACCCAGCTCCACCCTGTGTGAAGAACCCAAACCTGCCCAGAGCAAACCCACCTCCACCCTGTGTGAAGAACCCAAACCTGCCCAGAGCAAACCCATCTCCACCCTGTGTGAAGAACCCAAACCTGCCCAGAGCAAACCCACCTCCACCCTGTGTGAAGAACCCAAACCTGCCCAGAGCAAACCCAGCTCCACCCTGTGTGAAGAACCCAAACCTGCCCAGAGCAAACCCACCTCCACCCTGTGTGAAGAACCCAAACCTGCCCAGAGCAAACCCATCTCCACCCTGTGTGAAGAACCCAAACCTGCCCAGAGCAAACCCACCTCCACCCTGTGTGAAGAACCCAAACCTGCCCAGAGCAAACCCAGCTCCACCCTGTGTGAAGAACCCAAACCTGCCCAGAGCAAACCCAGCTCCACCCTGTGTGAAGAACCCAAACCTGCCCAGAGCAAACCCAGCTCCACCCTGTGTGAAGAACCCAAACCTGCCCAGAGCAAACCCAGCTCCACCCTGTGTGAAGAACCCAAACCTGCCCAGAGCAAACCCAGCTCCACCCTGTGTGAAGAACCCAAACCTGCCCAGAGCAAACCCACCTCCACCCTGTGTGAAGAGCCCAAACCTGCCCAGAGCAAACCCACCTCCACCCTGTGTGAAGAACCCAAACCTGCCCAGAGCAAACCCACCTCCACCCTGTGTGAAGAACCCAAACTCGTGGAGGAGAAATCGACTTTCAACAGACCAACCTTCATCGTATCGGAGGAAACAGAACCTGCAGAGAAGAGACCAAACTTTAACAAACCAACATTCATTGATTCTGAACGAACAGACTCTACAGGGAAACGGCCTCAAACAACCGCTGAAGATCTGAGCTCTGTGATTGGACTGCATGACTTCTGTCTGAGCAGATGTCAGCCCAGAGTGTCACTGTTCAGACTGCCATTGTCCCTGCTACCAACTCAACGTTCACTCCCTGGTGTTGTGGCCAGAGATGCTGACGATGAGGTTTCCCTGGAAGAGCTGGATGAGGACTGTCAGGTAGGAAGTCACGTGTCAATCATGATGTTTGAGCCAGTAAACTGGACCAGGCAGCATTAACACATTAACCAGCTGACCTTAAACCACTTAGGTGACACTACTGCTCTCTTGTGTTTCAGTCCCACGTCAGTGACATCTCGGAGGACTTTGGGGATTTCACAGAACCTCTGTCGTCTCCTGAGTCTCCTGTGACACTAGAGATAGTTTACTGCTCAGCATGTGGATCTGATAACAGTTCAATAATCTGCTCATCCTGCGGTCGCGGATATCACAGAGACTGTCATATTCCCCCTGTTGGACCTGACATGTGGTAAGAATCAGTGAAGCTTGTGAGGTTTGGGGATTTCTGCAGTATTTACATATTTACATTTAAGTTGGAAAAAGGGGTTTTCCAAAGTGACTTGCATACATTTCAATAGGAGAGCTGTATCCATCCAATGAGACAAAGAGTAGAAGAACAGGTGAAGAAGTCACAGTCAGGTCATGTAAGGATGTCAGAGGTGAAAGGAGAGGAGCTTCAGGAGTTAATTAAAGACCGAGAGATTGTCTTGCTCTCTGTAGACAGAGTTAACAATAGTGAGTAAGATTGATTCAGGAGGTCATCAATGAAGTGTCTGGATCACCTGTCAGAAAACAGAACTATGGTCTGAACTAGTAGCTGGAGACCTGCTCATCAAACATGACTCGTTTTCTCATGATTAGCTGAGGTGAGAGCAGAAGAGGTGATTCTGATGAGGTTGATGTCATTCATTGGCCGAGGTGATGAAGACTTCAGTCTTTGAAGGTTTAGGTGAAGGTGCCATTCCTTCATTTCTGTATATATGTCCCAGATTGTGTTGAGACCTTGGGTCTTCTGGCAGGAATAGTTGGGTGTCATCCACCTGACATGATGAGGGTTCCCCTGCCCCGGGCCGTCTACTCAAGGACAGTGAAACACCATCAACCTTATTTACTACATAATCTTGTAGCATTGCTCAGTGCAACTAAAAATCTCATAAATGAAGATTATTTGTTCGGAACAGAGAAGTTACTTGTTTTGCTGGATTATGCACTTTAATTCAATTCAATTGTATTTCTATAGCGCCAAATCATAATATACGGTGTCTTTTCATCCCTCCTCTTTGTCTTACAGGACAGAGTGGAACTGTTCACTATGTCAGGACCTGTCGGACCCTTCAGACCCCTACAGATCCAAGAGACCGAAGAGTCCCCAGGGTCCCTGTCTCAGTCTAAAGGACCAGAGGGTCAGAGTTAGCACACACCAATCTAATATTCCCATCAGTTATTGAAGTTGCACCAAAAACGTTTTATTTAGTTTTCTGGTATCAGCTCCAGATGTTTTAAACTGTTGTTTTGTTTCAGAGGTGTGAAAGTGTGCTGCTGCACCTGAAGGTCGAAGGCTGCAGTCGACTCTCTAAGGTCAGTTCATCCACAGTGACACTGTGGACCTTGTGTGTGGTGACTGTGAACCTTAGGTTCATCCACATGAGAGCGCTGTTCACCACTGAAGAGTCTTCAACCAAAGACGCACTGATCTATCACATTTCATTTAGCTAACACGGAGTTGTCAAAGTTAATAGTCAGGTCGTGGATGGGAGAGTCTTTCCCTGGAAGGAAAAGTGGTTCAGTCTTATCAAGGTTGATTGAATTGGTTGATTGGTTGAGGTGAAGACGTCCACTGAGAGCTGTCAGTCAGACAGAGACTCCTGCTGCTTCCTGTGTTTCAGATCGGGGGAAAGAGAGGATCAGTTGGGTGTCATCAGCGTAGCTATGGTAGGAAAAACCATGTGAGTGAATGACAGAGCCGAGAGAGTTGGTGTACAAAGAGAAGAGGAGAGGACCCAGGACAGAACCCTGAGGGACCCCAGTAGTGAGAGGACAAGGTTCAGACACAGATCCTCTCCAAGTTACCAGATAGGTTCGGTCATTGAGGTAGGAAGAGAGCAGGGAGAGAGCAGAGCCTGAGACACCCAGGTCCTGAAGGGAGGAGACAAGGATCTGGTGGTTCACTGGGTCAAATGCAGTTTTTTGGGGGTTCGAAAATGAGGATTGAATTCTAGTTTGGTAAAAAGAGCTTTTGGCTGCAGAAATAGAGGCAGAGAAAGAGAGGAGAGTGAGGAGGTCCTCAGGCTGTTTTCACCGTTTCCTTTGTGATGCTCGATTGTGGCTCGGTCGACTCGAGTCAGAGACGGAGCTGGGGACGACTTGGGCTCCTGGCGTGAAGTAAGAGGACAGACGGTCAAGAGAGGAGGACGGGGGGGTCCAAGTCTCAGTGAGGGCACGGATGTGAAGCGACTGCTGGGTAGCAAAGGCAGAGATGAAGTCCGTCTTGGGAGCTGACTGGCAGTTCCAGAGGCCCCCTGTGATAAGGTGCTGGGTACGTGTGGAACGGGGGGGGGGTGGATGTGCGAGGCCGATGAGCACAGGCACGGAAAGTAAAAACACTTATTCCAATAAAAGGAAACAGAGCAGTGTTATAAACTCCTCCCCTGAAGGACTCTTCATCTGACGCTTCAAACACTTCCTGGTTTTAAACCACAGTCGACGATGATTGGCTACAGCTGTGCTGACCACACCCCCTGCTCATGAGTCAATCAGGCTCCAGGTTTGCAAAGGCCCAGTAATAGAAACTCAGCAGAGTTCAACACAAGAGACACTTAATCTGTTACTTTCACAAAATCTTCTATTTACCAAAACCTGATTAAGGACGAAGTGTATTTACCTCAAAGGTTGAAAGTAAAGTAGAACTTAGTCCTTAACAGAATTGGAATAAAGTCAAACACTTTCACTCTTTAACTCTCAAACACTTGAGTGACACAAAATCCTCTTCTTTTTTTTCATACAATTCAATGTAAATCAAAACCGTGAAAACAAACAATCTAGTTAACCTAAGACCTAACCCTAACCCTAACCCATTCTATCAGAGAAGCGTATTTAAAGAATATACTCAGCCTAAATCCAAGTAGTCCGGTCGGATGAAACCCCAGAAGTTCAATGCACTGCCCGCTTCATTATCTGAACACTGATCCTGGACTCGGCGTATCACACAGTGATCTGGCAGTGTCACATGACGTATTACCTAGACAGTGGTGGAGTTGGCCCAGCATAGTACGCATGTTTTCAGAGTTCAAAGTGCACTGGTCTATCCACTAAGTGCGCTCCAACAGAACATGTGAGTAATTTTCACCACTGATGAGTTGTATCTTGTTTTCAGGTGGGTTGTGTTTGGGTTGGTCTGATGTTGATGTCAGAGCGTCTCGCTCTCCATCGTCCTCCTGCTTATCAAACTCCTGTAGAATTCGTCCGTGACGTCTGGAGTCTATTCAGACAGAACACGTCCTCACAGGTAATAAAGACTGTGTCAGCGACTGTATATGAAGATGATCAGCGACTGTATATAAAGACTTCATTGTTTTTCAGGATGACCTGATGAATCTACGTCAGAGTTTTCGGAACAAATTAATGGAAACCTTCAATTCAGAGCTTCGTCCAGCAAACAGAAAGAAGTTGGAATCAAACCAACGTCATCCAGAGAGTGGCTCCACCAGTGAGTCACTGCTGAAGAAGACGAGGAAGAGGCTGAGGGAGTTTCTGGCCATGAGGGGACACCCAGGACCCAAGAGGACGAAGACGGACAAGATGGATGTTTAACCCAGAAGAAGTCGACCTCTAAACAAGTGTTACTGGTGTTGAACCTAAATAAAGGAACAAACTCAGAAATTGTAGGAACTGAAGTTCATCTGTGTTAAAACTGTTTCTTCTTCCTGCCATTGAGCTGCAGACTCTGAGTGTTAAGAGTTAATTGATTCATTATTGATTTCATATTGAGCGTTATTGATACTTTTGATCTTTAGAGATGGTTTCATTGTGTTCGTTACTTCAGTCTGAGGGTTGTTGGACTGGCTCTAACAAAGATGGTAATTGAACAGATGCACCACTTTATAACCTGTAATCTGTTATAATTCGAATCTGTTATGTGTGAATGTGTTTTTATAGAAATGATCATATGACTGTTCAAGCAGTTTTTTCACTGTGATGCAACAATCAATCACCAATAATAAATATTTCAGTCAGTTGATCTACATGAATGTTTTGAAGCTCTGTTCAAAGCCCCTTTGAGCCGCTGATTATATCAACTGAACAGATCAATAACTTTGATCCACTGAGATACAGATTAGAACAAATTAACTGAAAAGTTATTTTCTTTAACCTCAGTTCAGAATGAACGTCTCCACTTCAGTTACTGTACAGTCAGAAAGTAAGAGGAAGTGATCAGATGAGTTTTAAATCAAAGTCATGTTCGGTGAAGTTTTTGATATTAAAAACAATGGATTGATCAGGAAAAGAATCAACAAATGAACGGCTTATCTGACAATTATCAATATATTCTGTCTATTTCTGATAAAACAGACTTTTATCAAACACATTGAATTTGAGTCCAGGAAACTTTATAACATTGAAACAGGACAAAACCAATTTTTATTGTTATATTTGTTAATAATAATTATTATTATTGACATAATCTATATTTTATTCAAGTGGAAACCGGATATATGGATCAAAAAGCTTCGGTGAGAATCGTTCCTATACAAATGCTGTTTGCAGAATCTGCTTACAGGGATATCTTTAGGTCTTTCATGTTTGGATGTAAAATATGTTTTATGTAATTTACTGCTCCTCCCTGTCTCTATCATTCATCACTGAACCATCTCCTCTACTTACATCGTTTACTGATTCTGGTGTTTTTACCCTTTACACACGTGTCTGATCACGTGTGTGTCATGGTGTGTGTGGGAGAGTGTGTGTGTTTGTGTACGCATCGCAAGTGCGCACGTTACCAACCCTCCAGCTCTGGGACTATCATGCAATTTATTTATAGTTATCAACCAGCTATAATGATGACTTTGGCCCGGCACAAATGTGATAACCATAAGCAGATTCCACTGTATTATAATATAATGAAAAGAAACATTTGCAAAGTCATCATAACTCTCCACTGATGATGTCACAGATTATAATTTTCAGGTTCAATCAAAAGTACGACACTTGAAACAGCAACGACAATGAGATCCTCACTGGAAACTGAGCCAATGACTTGAAGGACAAACATCTCAGAAAACCCATTTATTCAGTTTGAAGAACTTTTAGTCACATGTCCTGGACTTCTTCCAAGCCGTGGCTGAACTGAACGAGTCATCTACTGTCGCACGGAGATCGCGTGTTTTAAAATGATCATGCAATCACTGATTTAAAGAGGTGAGGTCCAATCAAATAAATACGAAGCAGAAATCAAAAGTGTGAATTCATATTTTGGACAAATTTCACTCAGCGACTCACTGTTTTTTTTTATAAGCGATTTAAACTAATTTGCCAATAGCTCTGTCGGAGAACGTGAACGCACAAACCAGCTCTGATCACCGGGGACGGGAGGCTGTGATTGGTCGTGGGTTGGCAGCAGTGACAGCTGGTGGGGGGGGGGCGGGGTCACACCTCAGTCGGCTGTGGCTATGGCGGTGTCGTTGGGGGAGTTGGGACTCAGATACTCGAAGGCCTTCTGGCTCTGAGAGACAAACTGTTTGAGCGGCGTGAGGAGCAGCTCGGTGGCCGATGGCCGGCGGACGACGCTGCCGTCGGAGGGGACGTACGGGTCGTCCATCTCCAGGGCCGCAGGATCCTTTAGGCTGGAGCCCCGACCGTTGGGAGGGTCGGGGCTCTGGGGGGCCCCAGAGCCTCTGGCGCGGGAGTAGAGACTCCGGCGGCGACGAGGACGGCCGTCCATCGCCTTCAGGAAGAGGCTGTTAGCTGAGCTGCGACGAGACGAGCTGTCAAAGGAAAAGTCCTCCTGGCTGAGAAAGTCCTCGACTTCCTGATCTGTCGGCTGCTGCAGCTGAAGATCAACAGAGTAGACAAACACATTTCACATGCAGAACCTCCAGAGCATGTGAGGAACATTTCAGGAACATGTTCATGGTTTAGTTCATGTTTGAAAACTGCTTTTATTTCCCTCCAAAACTAAAAGGACAAACAGAAGCAACATCATGAGAACAGGAAGTTTGACCAGGTTTTACAGGAAGTGACGAACAAGAGTGAGGAGACTGGAAATGTGCTGAATAAAGCACAAGGTTTGAACTGATTTTGCAGAGACCAATTCTCCCCTGGACTCACCATGTTGTAGAGCGGCGTGGCGTTGACCACCAGCTGCAGGAGGAGCTTGGACAGTTCCTGCAGGTCTCTGAGCAGCTGCTGGATCTGCAGCGGCAGCTCTCGGACCTGACGCACCGGACTCAGCTCCACCAACATGGCTGCCTGACTCTTGATCTGGTTCATGGACAGCTCTCTGAGATGCTCTGCTCGGTACACCAGCGCCACGAGGAGGTTCTGCAGCTGATGCAGCAGCTCACCGACCAGCTCAAGGACGCGGCTCAGACCCACCTGCATGGAAACAGCAGGAAATGCTTTGTAAGACTTCAAAGGATTATTTCACCTACTTCCTGTTCACTCTCTCTGTTCTTGAAAGTGAGCAGAGTCATGTGAGGGTACAAGAAGGGGGGTCAGAGGTC
Organism: Pleuronectes platessa; assembly: GCF_947347685.1. Classification (NCBI taxonomy): domain Eukaryota; kingdom Metazoa; phylum Chordata; class Actinopteri; order Pleuronectiformes; family Pleuronectidae; genus Pleuronectes; species Pleuronectes platessa. The sequence goes on from NC_070635.1 coordinate 144,830, forward strand.
AAGGCTCGGCTCAGAGAAACAAACCAAACCTCAGAGTTGCGGCAGAAAGAGACATGTGATGACGAAGGACATGGGGTTGCCACGACGATGATGACAGAACCAGTTAGTCCAGGAGCAAACACCAGTTTACCTGAACTACATTACCCAGATCTCCTCAGTTGACTGGGCCTTAGTGTCGGGGTCAGAGCTGGAGAAAATCATTTTCCCATTATTCTCAGCAAAGCTCTTTCACACAGACTCGAGCTGCCGCTAATGTTTAGTTAAAAAACACTAGGATCTAAAAAAGTGTATCATAAAATGTGACTTCGGGGATATAATGAAACACAGTTACTTTGATTAAAACTACAGGTTTCATGGGTTTGAAAATAAAACGTAAGGACTTGTCTCATCTGTTTTTTAGGACATTGTGAGATGATGTAACTGTCGAGGTTACATCACTTTTAACTGAGGCGCCAACTTCAGATCAAACTCAGGAAGCAGGTTTATAGAATCGTGCTGAGTCATCTTTATCTTCCTTTAGGTTGGAGACTTCCTGTGTGTTCTCCCATAATCCCATGCTGCTTCACCATGTCACCAGACTCCGACTTGTGGCGTGTAATCTGTAGACTGTAGAGTGAAGAGACGGCCAGGGGACAAGTGGACAGTGGGTCTGAGGGGGTTTATACTTAGACAGGAGGGACATGGACAGTTGTCCACCTTGTCAGCGGCGTCTCCCAGCGTCCCGGCGGCTGTCAGCAGCTGCTCCCTGACCTTCATCATTCGGTGGTAGAACTGCAGACTGAGGCTGAGCAGGAGACTCCTCGTCCTCGTCCACAGACTGGGCTCGTCGTCCTCGTCCTCGTCCTCGTACTCCTGCACCCGCATCTCCCACTCCCGACCTGACCACAACGTGACGACCACAACAACAACAACAACAACCAGGAGAAAACAAAGACACCGTTTTTAAGAATGTGAAGCTGCAGGATCACAGAAACCTGAATCAGCGTCTTGTGTCCCACCAGACGTCTGAGTGTACTGTTCTCACTATTCTATTGTATCCATGTTGTTTAGTTTTACTACACTATTCATTTTATTATTATTGAAACTGCTATTATTAAATAACTGTTCCTCATTATTAACTCCTCCCACTTCGTGCACCCATGTCTACAGCAGGTGTCCAATCACATGACAGAACATTGCGCTGCTTTTCCAGAAAGGCCCTATACTCACGCAGCGTGGGGGGGAGGGGCAGGTAGTAGGCGGTGGCATCCTCCAGACGACTCAGCACGTCGTCCAGTCCGGACGAGGCCGCTCGACCCACCTGAGAGTCCTGCAGCTGCCGCACCGCAACCCGCCCCGCGTCGGCCAGACGCTCCAGCTGATCCAGAGCGCCGTCCAGACCGTCCACCACCCAGAGCTGCACGTCGTCCAGGGTCAGGAAGAGGGCGTCCTTCAGGTGACCCACGACCTGAAGAGAGACAAGACATCTGTTCTATGAAGAGAGGTCAACATATCCAGGATCTGTTTATCCAGCTGAACTTATCCTGACAATCACAGTCAGCTCAGTGGTCACATGACGCTGGGTATCAACTCGTTAAGTTAACTCAGATTTTCCAACTGTACAGTGCACATAAAAGGGGCGGAGTTTCCTGCATATGAGGATCAAACTGTTGCACAATAAAAATCAGGGGGGGCTGAGATCCATTACACCAACCATACGTTGATTTAAACTTCCCCTATTCTTCCCTTTAAGGACAGTGTGCACCACACAACAGTGTAGAGTCACTGAGGTGAGGGTTCAAGTCCCAGGGGGGGGCGGCCCCAAGGTAAATCTGGAAACTATCTGTCCCCCAAATAAATATTTATTTCACAGGATAAATCTACTTAAAGGATGAAAGTATTAGAGTATGTTTGGTTCTCCTCCCTTAAAAGAGTTTAAAGTATAAGTTTAAAGTTGATACAGTTTGGTGTTGAAACAGGAACGTACCTCATCTGTCGACTGATTCAGAATCGGGAAGTTCTTTTCCAGACTGTCGAGACCGAACTGAGCCAAATTGTTTGCTACTTCAACTGAGGAGAAAACAAACTGTTGCTGTTAATGCGCCGTCAACATTAATCCACATCGATGCCACGACGTTAGCAATATTGATTTCATTAGCTGCAGTAGCATTATTGGCAGTGTTAGCATCATTAGCATCAATAACTCGATTAGCATTATTAGCAGCATTAGCATTATTAACATCATTAACAGCAATAGATCCATTAGCGTTATTAGCATTATTACCATAATTAGCAGCAGTAGCATTATTAGCAGTGGTAGCACCATTAGCATTATTAGCACCAATAGCATCATTAGCATAATTAGCAGCAGTAGCATTTATTTACACATACTCTGTGGCTCTAGGCTCTGCAGGATGGGTGTGGCTTGCTTCATCGCCACGAGGGAGACGCTGCGAACTCCGACCTCGGCCACTCCTCCCATCAGCCCCAGCAGGGGATAACGACCTATAACCTCCGAGTACACTGAAGTCACCGACTGCAGCGCCGAGCGAACCAGCGGCAGACGAGAGACTCTGAGCATGGCGCTGATCTGAGAGCAGGGGAGAGATCATGTCTCCTTCAACGTTAGCAGCTAACACGGCGCCGCCCTACTGGCTTCAAGAAATACAACACTATATAAACTCACTGGTCTCATTGTGACGTCACAAACTCAACTAGCACTAAACACTGAAATGAATCAAACATTCCTCAAAGGACGAACATACGGAGAGACATTTACATTATTGAGATTAAAGTCCGAAATTTTGTCTTTTCACAAAATCTGAGATCTCGTGACGTTTACATTAATCGAGTGAACCGGGGGGGGGACTCGTATGAACTCACCTCATAACTTTGTAGATCGGACATTTCTCCGTCACTGAATCTGAGGAGAGACGAGCAGAGGTCAGAGGTTGTGACGTCACGAGGCCTCAGCATGAGGCAGTCAGCTGCTCGGCTCATAAAGACCTCGACTGATCTGAAACCAGCATGAAACTGAAGAGACTCAAACACACAGAGAGCCATTCTTCAGGAGCACAGAGACCGTGAAGAAGAACATCATCTCAAGACAGGAGTTACAAATCAGCTTCAAAAGAATCCTGATCCTGAACCTGATCCTGATCCTGATCCTGATCCTGATCCTGAACCTGATCCTGAACCTGAACCTGATCCTGAACCTGTTTCTGGTCTATCCTGGATCTGTTTTCTTTTTTCTTTAACCTAATAAATTGTTTTCTTTTAGAATTATTGGTATACAATTTTCATTTGATTCATATTGAGCAGTAAGTGCAATAATTTTATTTCTGAAATATGAATATTTGATGATTTTCTTTGTTCGATAACAAAGTTGTTTTTGGAATAATTATCCATAAAATAATCTCAAAAATAAAAATCTGTAATAAAAAATAAATCAGTAAAAACATTGATTGGTGATTTAATGTAAATACTGCGTTTATCTGTTTCTGCAACTACAACTTTACTGTAAAATATATGAAGGAGTGAGAGCCACACCCAAAGGCCTGATGGGAGAAAACCTTAAAAATGTTTTAAAGAAGATTTAAAATATATAAATATTAGAATAATTATTATTATTATTTTTCAATTTTGTCACTGTCATGAAATTCAATTTAAAGTTGTTAACAATCAGGAATTGATTTACATAGTTTTACAAAGATTTTTCAGTAATGAGGTGATGAACGAATGAACAAACAGAAAATGCAGGATTTGAAATATGAGAGTGAAACGTCTTACCACATGAGATGATGAAGAAACGCTGTGAGTGCTGCTGCTGAGCGGAAACTGTATTTGAGGCTGATCTGTGCGAGCTGATTGGACGCGGGGTCATGTGACATCACAGCAGTGGGTTATTTTATCAATCGTCTGCTGTTTGTGTGTCTGTCAGGGACGAATCAATTACCAGCCGCTGAATGAGGTCATTTCTGAGGAAAGAAGAGAAACAGACGAGATATTCATCATTTAATAGAAATCGAACACACAAATACACACACACACACACACACACACACACACACACACACACACACACACACACACACACACACACACACACACACACACACACACACACACACACACACACACACACACGTTTGTCAAGTCATTGAGATGCACAGTGAAAATTCTGCTCCATCCATTTTCTTCTTCTCGGTGCAGTTTGGTAAATCAGGTGATCTGTGGGACATGAGTAACGCAACAACAACACAACACGAGTAACGACAACAATACAGGTAATACAACAACACAAGTAATACAAAAACACAGTACGAGTGATGATGAGAGCTTGACAAGTAATACAACAACAACACAAGTAATACAACAACACAACAAAAGTTACTAAGTAGTATCAAAATAAAATATTAAATATTAATGTTAAAAGTTAATAATAGTACAAAAACACAAACTACTGAAGGTCTACTTACTATATAAAGATGTGTATGTGAGTATGCGTGTGTGTGTGTGTGTGTGTGAGTGTGATTTCAAAATGGTGGCTAGCCAATATGAAGACAACGGACCCACTGTGGCTGAAGTCGTCTTGCTGGTGTGTGGCTCCTGTTTGGTGGTTTTGTGTGCGATGCAGCTCTTGTTCTGAAGTTCTGAGGCTGGACCTCGTGTCGCTGCCTTTTGGAAGAGGTCAGCTGCCTGGAGGCTGGTAGAGCCTGGATAGGGAGGACGTTTCCCTGGCTGGGGGAGCTGGGGAGCTGCACCTCTCCTCTATGGGAGCAGAAACAGACAGAGGAGAGGGGGGACTGGGCTTGTCCTTCTCCGGGACAAGCTGACCCAGCTGAGCGTGCCTGACCCCACCTGCAGGTGGATCACCAACTTCCTGACCGACAGGAAGCAGCGCGTGAGGCTGGGGAAGCTTGTCTCTGACACCCGGACCATCAGCACTGGAGCCCCTCAAGGTTGTGTGCTCTCTCCTCTCCTCTTCTCCCTCTACACCAACAACTGCACCTCCAGCCATCCCTCTGTCAAACTCCTGAAGTTTGCCGACGACACCACCCTTATTGGACTAATTTCCAATGGGGACGAGGCCGCCTACAGAGAGGAAGTTAACAGCCTGGCTTCCTGGTGCAGCCAGAACCACCTGGAGCTGAACGCTTCAAAAACTGTAGAGATGGTGGCAGACTTCAGGAGGAGCCCAGCCCAAACCGCCCCCCTCACCATGTGCGACTCCCCAGTTAAAACAGTGGAGTCATTCAGATTCCTGGGGACGATCATAGCACAGGACCTGAGGTGGACGGAGAACATCACCTCCATCACCAAGAAGGCCCAGCAGAGGATGTTCTTCCTGCGGCAACTGAGGAAATTCAGCATGCCGCGGAAAGTGATGGTTGAGTTCTACACAGCCATCATTGAGTCCATCCTCACCTCATCCATCACCGTTTGGTTCGCTGCCTCCACTGCCAAGGACAAGGGCAGACTGCAGCGGATCATTCGGTCAGCTGAGAAGGTCATCGGCTGTGACCTGCCGGCTCTCCTAGACCTGTTCCACTCCAGGACCAGAAAGAGAGCAGGCAAGATCATCGCTGATCCTTCCCATCCCGGTCACCACCTGTTCCAGAGACTTCCATCTGGGAAAAGGTTCCGGGCCGTCAGGACTAAAACCTCGCGTCACCTGAACAGCTTTTTCCCCATGGCAGTGGGGCTCACAAACAAGCCCCCCCCATCACACTGACTCTGCTGACCCCCCCCCCCCCCACCCTCGCACATAATTTATAACACTACATTATTGGCACTACCACCAATCTTTGCACCTTAAAACCGCACAAAACACATTTACTGTATATATTATTTTTTCGATATTGTTGTTTTTTATATTGATGTTTATATTGCTCTATATTGTTGTTTTTATATTGTTGTTTGTAAAGTGCACCAACCACACCAAGGCAATTTCCTGTATGTGAAAATATACAAGGCAATAAAAAGAATTCTGATTCTGATTCTGATTCTGATTCAGAAACAGACAGAGGAGAGGGGGGACTGGGCTTGTCCTGGTGACCTCATGGGTCATGGGGCCCAGAGTGACCAATAGTGGTGGAGAATTGTGTCCAGGGTCAGTTGACCACCTCGGTGTGAGGTTGAAGCGCCCTGGGAGACTGAGTTCTGGAGGCTCTCCTTTGTCTCCAGAACAAGGAAACATGTGGACAGGCTTCGGCTGAACAGTGAGGCCCAACTAGAGTTCACAGATACCAGTTCCCAACACTTCTTTGTTGGGAACATTACATCACATTTCATTGAGCTGAAGCTTTTATCCAAAGCGAATCACAATAAGTGCATCAACCATGAGGAGCAAACCAGAACAAGAGTCAAGAAAGTACTATTACCTCAAAAAGTGCTATCAGTAAGTGAGAATCTAGTGCGACTAAATTGTTAATTCTCAAATGTTATTCAAGGTAGAGTCGGAGGAGGTGTGTTTATGGTTTGCGGTGGAAGATGTGTAAACTTTGTGATGTTTTCCGGATGTCGATGTGGAGCTGGTTCAACCAATCAGGAGCCAGGAAACAGTCGTATGTTGATGAGTGTTTAGCAGTGAGGGAGCAACGAGCCGATTGGCCGAAGCAGAGCGGAGTGGACTGTAAGGCGTGACCAGGTCCTGGATGTGGCCTCGAGCGTGATGTCACCCGTTGGTTTGTGAAGCCGAGAGTTTTGAATATGAACAGCGACATCTGGGCTACTTGGAGCCAGACTGAGGCAGACGTTACCAGGTTTGGAGCTTGTTCTAACCTTTGACCTCCAGGAGAGTCAACACGCCCACCTACACAGGTGAGGCTACTGACCACAGCTCTCGACGGCTAAGAGCTACCTGCTAACACGGTTAGCTTCCATCATCTGAGGTAAAGTTCATGTTTAAAGATGTGAAAAGCCAGTGTAGCTTTAGTTAGCATGTGAGCTAACATAATATAGTGTGTAACATATTTCCAACACTGTGTTTTAATCTGCAGAACAGGGCCGTGCACAGACATTTTGGGGGGCAGGTGCTCAAACCCCCCAAAAAAGGGCACCCATCGCCAAAATTATTTATGAAATTAAAAATAATAATAATAAATAAATAAAAAACACAGTAGGATATTTTCAACTTATATATTTATTTTTGTTAACAAACTAACTAAAATTATCAAATTGAATAAATAAATGAATAACAGGCAAAAACAGACAAAACAAAGCCAACTGACAGAGTTGAAGCATAAGCAGCATTACACTAATAATATTACACAATATACCTCACCAGACTGTCATGTAGCTCAACTTACGACCTGCCAATCATTTCAATAATTACGATTTTAAATGAAACAAAACTAGTGAACTTGTCTAATTTTAGAACAGTAAAACTGCCTTTAAATTATCTGTCTGTCTGTCTGTCTGTCTGTCTGTCTGTCTGTCTGTATCTCTCTCCCTCTCTCTCTTTATTAAACATGCAGCTGGAACTGTGTCTTTTATTCTGGACGTTTGTTCTCGTCTGATTTTTTATTATTCAACAGTTTGATCCTCAGCTCTGCTGTCACTCAAACTGTCCAGGTATGTGATTGGTTAAGTTATGTTGAATTCTCTTCGTGCAACAGGCCTCAGTTCTATGAAGCTGGTTCAACCTTCTCTGAATTAACTCAGGTCAACAAACCCTGGTTCAGTGACTCTGTGTTAAACAGTTCCAAGCTGGTTAAGATCTGTTGAGTTTGTGTTAACTGAACTAACTCTAACCCTCCTGTAGGGGGCGTGTTCAGCAGCACAAACCCGTGCACTGTATTTCCCAGAGGAGGAAGAGTGCAAGTGGAATCAGATATGAACGTATGAAAGAAAGTTAAACAGTGAAATGTGAAACTGTGACGTGAACAACGTCCGCCGGTTAAAACTCATCACAAATAATAATAACAAAAATAGGTCTAATTTATATAGCGCCTTTCAAGAGACCCAAGGATGCTTTACATGTCACTGACACACATCATTCATAGGTTCTTTTTACTGTCACATGTTGACAGTGTTACATTAATTCTTTGAAAACACTGAGGACACTTGATTTATAGTCGACTCATTCCTCAGGTTCTGAAATAGACTCAATGCAAAGGGTATTGTTCTTGCAGGCCGATCATTTGGACAGCCGCCATATTATAGGAGGTTGTTGTTGCAGATGCATTATCACATGGACCTTGGTCATAACATGTGCTGTAACTTACTTGATGGTCTTTACATTTCTTCTTTCCAGTGTTTTATGTAAAAGTACTTTCTTTGGATCCAAGGTTGTTGGTTCATGAAAACTGGGTGAAGTAAAAAAGGTATTGGTCAGTGGCAGAGTAAGGTTGCAGGTTATAAAAAATCAAATAAATGAGTCAATCTAATTGGATAATTGTATGATATGAATGGGGGCTGGTCCACTGGGTGTGAGGGCCTCTCGCCCTCTGACCTACTTTGTGTTTGTCTGGACACCTGAGTTCACTCCCTCTCACCTGTGGGCTGGTTGGATTGAGGTTGTTTAGATATTTAGATACATCTCATATTCACACATCCAAACACAAACATTACTGATTAACTGAAACATATATTCTTAGTTAAATTAATTTACTTAAATACATTTGATTTTTACTTTAAAGTGTCATGTGTGGCCTCCAGTTTGGTCCTTCCTTTAACCCCCTAGCCCCTAACCCTCACAACTAAAGATCTAACCCTTACTAACCCTAACCTAACCTAAGCTAACTCTAACCTAACCCTAAAACCAAGTCTTAACCTTCAAACAGCTCATTGAAATTGTGAGGACCAGACAAAATGTCCATACAATGATGGTATTGAACCAAAATTGGCCTCATAACTATAGACAGTCTCACATACTGACACAAATACACACAAAACGCATATACGTAATGCGTAATGCATAATTAATGAAAAGTTGTTTAAATGTAGAATAATGGTTGTCATGGTGAATACGTCAGTGTAGGTGATGGACCTGAACATGCTGTGTGGCTCTGTGCAGGTGTACCTAACAAAGTGGACACAGAAGCAGATGTCGGACGATAGCTCCGTCACGGACAACTTTGTTTTTTATTTGCACGTCCAATGAGTGTTAACAAACCCAACACAGAGGTTAGCATCCAGGTGAACAACAGGGGGCGCTCAAACACACTTAAGCTCTGAGGGCATCAGACAGGAAGGAAACCAGCAAACTTCTTCACATCTGTACACATCTGCAGCCATCAGCTCTTCAGGTGGAACTGGTTCTTCTCATGAAATCTGAATCAACTTCATAACATCAAAGTGTTTCTGAAACAGCGCCACCAGCCTTCTGATCAAGCACTGCAGCAAGAAGTCTTTCAGAAAAGCAGAGCAATAAATCACAGGAGATGAGTAAGAGGAGGAGACAAGGAGAGGGGGAGGAGGAGACAGGAGGAAGAGGAGAGAGAAGCTGTGTGTTCTGATTCGAGGTCTCACCAGAACATCCAGATGTTTCTCTTTGATGTGATCAATGACGAGATGACGATTGATGACATCACAGCTGCTCTCATATTTTACACGTCCGTCATCTTCAGCCACACATTCGCTGCACGTCTCACACTTTGTGACTGGAACCCGTTTCTCATTCTTTACTGGGAATGGAGGCGTCGAGCTGCGGGTGGGAAACATGCTGCCGATCAGAAGGACGTGGAACACGTGGTCGAGTCGGGTCGGACGACTTTGTCTACGAGGATAATTCAGCGTTGAGTTAAAAGCAGAGTTAAATGTTCTTCACGTGTCCGTCAGCAGCTCCTCTCGTCTTTTTTCAGGGACAACATGCGATGAACTGCATGACAACAGCAAGAGGGGAGACTTTTTCTTTTTTGAAGTCTTATTGGATCATTTGTTCCCATCGACAAACAGGATCCAGATGAGGAGAGTCGGACGTCATGATTCTATTTTAAAAACAGCTTGATTCTTATCGACTCAAATAAACAACTGCAAATGTAGACTTTAACAATGATCACAACAGTGTGTCTGTCTGTGTGCGTGTGTGTGTGTATGTACGTTTGTATTATTAAGTGTGTATATGTATATATGTGTGTATGTATATGTGTATAAATGTATGTGTGTGTATATATATATATATGTGTATATAAATGTGTGTGTATATATGTGTGTATTTTTATATATGTATGTGTGTATATTTTTATGTATATATGCGTGTATATGTATGTGTGTGTGTATATGTGTGGTTTTATGTGTGTGTGCTGTACAGACAGTCTGTATATCCAGTGTTGTTCACTGGTTCAGTCCAAGCTGGCGGCCACTGTCAGCTGGACTGTGAAGCTCCGCCCCTCAGTACTGGCTGAGGTTGTGCCATTTGGAGATTTGACGTCGGGGGTTTTCACACACCTCCCTCCAGTGGGCCGGGCCAGAGGGGGAGGGGCTGTGGAGGCCGAGCAGCAGGCGGCCAAGCACCTCGTTCTTGGTGGTCCGGTCGAAATCGACCACCAGGAATTCGATGGAGATCTCTGGCAGCAGCTCGGGCGGAATGTCGTAGATGAAGGACTCGTTGAACACCGGGTTCAGCGTGCCCTTCTTCACGTGCGTCTTCTTCTTGGCGATTCGCTTCCGTCCGTAGAAGACGTTGACCTTCACGTAGGGGTCTGAGCAGAGAAGAGGAGGCAGGTGGTCAACACACGTCCTCATCTACACTCACTTTGTCTTGTCACAAGATTGAAGATTCTATATATTATCATTTTCATACACAGAAATCTACATTTTTTTACTCACAAGTGAACAGTGCTTCAAAAATAGAAAAAATAGAAAAAGACAGCAATGAATAATGAGTATATAAAGAGTATATTAAAAATCAATGTTAGCAGAAGGAGTTTATTGACATTTATCTGTTTTCCCTTCAAAGAGCTTTTAATGTAAAATGCATTTTAGTCCAGACAATATAATGACATGTCGGGGATGGGAGGAATCAGGGTGTGTGTGTATGGGGGTGCTTGCAGATGGAAGTGGGAGGGGCACAGTCTGTTATTGAGCCTGATCACTTGGTGGATGTGGAACACATGCTCCTCCACCTCAAACAGGTGGGGGGGGTCTCTGACTCTGTCTCTGTGGATGCAGCCTTATCTCTGTCAGTCATTTAGTCATTATTTTGGACTATATGTTGAGTGTGAATTCTTGGTTATCAAAGAAAATCCAGTTTACTGATGATTTAAAAAATATATTCCTGAACTTGAACAAAAGTAAATAACATAATGTCTTGAATATAAAACAGACTGGTTAGAGTAACAGTCTAATTACCATGTTTGACAGTGTTGGTTATATGTTGTATATTTATATTGCTAGGCTAGTGTTTGTGTCTCTGAACGCTGCTGTCACGAGTTCAGCTGTCACAGAGGAGATAAAGTCCTGACAAGTAAAAAGATGTTTACAGGATGAGCTGAGGACAGAGTGAAGAGCCACCTCCTCGTTTCTCTGATCTGCAGCTCTATATTTGCACAGGGTCTCATAAAGGTTGAGATTAACCTTGCAGCACAGTCACTGATCGTGTTTCTCGACAGAGAGTAAAAAGTCCTCTCGAGGTTTTCCAGCCGATCGTACTCACTGGCTGACAGACCGGTGATGTCCATCTTGGGGAGGTGCCGCGCCTTAAGGACGACGACGCTGAGACGATGAGACACAGGTTGGTAGGACAGAGACGCCAGCAGCTCACCACGACTCTCACACTGAAACACACAGAGAAGATGTCCTCACTGAGGGTCACGTCACATGACCTCAACGGCTCCCTGGGTTGTCTGTTACTGGATCTCACTCTGCTGCATGTTCACATCTCATACTAGTTGGTGACTTTCTCTGAGCGAGTGTAAAAACAGTTCTCAGCCGACAGTTAGCTCGGACACGCCGATGGAAGAAGACGAGGGGATCGGACACAAGCCGACACTGCAGGACGTCTGGTTGAAATCTTCCCCTACGAATTGACTCAGCCCTTCAAGAAGCCATTACATCATCAGTGGTCCTCAATGTAAACAGACAAAACCAGTTTTTTTCCGGGGGGGTCACTGTAATAACATCGTTTAAATCTTAAATAAACCAACGCTATTGATGGCAGTTACTAAAGTGACAAACCTATAATATCCTAATATCACGTGGCATCATGTGACGCTCTGAGGGGTCCACGTCTCTAGCTGGTTGAGGGTTAAGGACAGAGGATGTAACACTTTGCGGGGACGACACAACATTATGAAAATAAGTGCATGCAAAATGTTTTTCCCAATATGTAGGGTTAGGGTTCAATTTGATCAACAGAACCCAGACACGTCTCTGAATCCATCTTCACTCACCTGCATGTTCCTCTTGCTGATCTGCTGGCTCAGGTGGACTCGGCCTGTGCTCGGGTCCACGCCCTTCAGCGGCACCACCGCCTCCCCGATGACATCATCACGGGCGAACCGGTCGAAACTGAGGACCAGAAAGTGCAGGTTGAGCTCGGGCAGCGAGCTGTACGCCACGCCGTAGAAGGTGAAGGTCTCATCGAAAAGCGGGTCCAGGGTCTTCCTCAGCACGCGGGTCTTGACACGGTGCTTCTTCTCCGGCAGGATGGTCATCTTCACGTAGGGGTCCGAGCTGCCTGCCTGCTCGTCCATGGCGGGAAGGCCCCGGGCCCCAACGATGGTCACCACCAGGGCCTTCTTGGGGAAGTTGTAGTCGACGGTGAGGCTGATGGTGCCGAGACTTGGCTCCGGCTCTGGCTCAGAGGAGGCGGGGGTGAAGGGGGACGCCGTCTTGCTGCTGGCTGAGCTGCTGGCTGAGCTGCTGTCCAGGCAGCAGTAGTCTGCGCGGACTGGCAGCGCCCGCTCCAGCCGGGCCTGTCCATGGCCAGGACCCTGTCTGGCCGGGGGAACCAGGTGACTCATCTGGAGCTGCCCCGGCACATCCAGGATGTTGTTCTCAGCGTCCACCAGCACCATGCCCCTCCCTGCCGTGGAAGCAGCAGTGGGGCCTCGCACTCCATCGCGGTCGGACCGGTCCGCCTGGCGGAGGCTGCGAACGATCCTCTTGCTGCTGCTGAGGGATTCTGGGTAAATGCTGATGCCCTTCAGCATGTGAATGAACTTGTAGGGTGGGTCCTCAGCATCGCAGTAGCGGTCTCCACGCAGCTTGTAGCGCCCGGTGGCTCGCAGGTACCGGCGCTGACAGAACGACCAGAGAAGAACCAGAACCACTACGACCACCACGAGAACACCAGCTCCCAGGAAGCCCGCCAGCACCGGAGACATGGCTGAGACACAGAAGAGGTCCATGATCAAACTGACATGTACACTGACACGGGAGACTACAGTTCCCACAATGCAACACTGGTGAATAGTAATCACTAACTGGTAGTTTGGACCGAGGATTAAAGGACGACATCAATCTGAGTCACTGATGAAGTCATCGTGCTATAACAAGTGATGACATCATGACATTGTGTGACTAAACAGTGATGACATCACACTGCTCTCTGTCTACAACAAGAACACATTCTTCTACACTTGTGAGGACCTTTGTTTGCTCACTTAACCCCGACCAACCAATCTCTCATTTGCATATTTAAACATAGAAGTTGTGTACAATGACATAAAATAAAAAGTTGTTGTTTCATCATCATTGATGAGCTATGGATGTTTGCTTCAAAATAAAAGTGCTTCCTATTTTGCACTCAGATGAGGTCATGTTGTGGAAGGAGCTGAGAGCAGCTGAGCTCACTACCTAGCAACACACAAACACACACCAGCAAATACACACACACCAAGAAGCACACACACACACACCAACTAGCACACCAACAAGCAAACACACACCAACAAAAACACACACACACCAACAGAGACACACACACACACACCAACTAGCAAACACACACCAACAAAAACACACACACACCAACAGAGACACACACACACACCAACTAGCAAACACACACCAACAAAAACACACACACACTTCAGATGTATTGAGCTTTGCCCCTTTTCTCTGAATCTCTGAAGGTAGTGACAAGTATGACTCAAGTAAAAGTAGATGAGTATGTGAGTAAAAGTACTCCATTACTTGGACCTGGATTCCGTTTTCAGAATAAGATGAACCGAATTAAAAATAAGAACTGACAAAATAATAAACTGTCAAATCTACAGACATGACGTCACCTGGTACCCACCCCGACGGGCATGCGCACGCACGTGAAGGCCCGAGACAGAGGGTGCCAGCACGAGGACGCGCAGTTTACCGCGTTCTGTTGTTCTCATCAGTTCGATTATTGACCAATAAACAATGTTTACGAGCGGAAGTGACGCAGATGCTCTGTGCGCCATTTTCCTCTGTATTGATCAAATGTTCGATTTCTTATCTGAGGTGGGAAATTAATAAAACAATAAAATGATAAACTGATTAAAATGATTACATTAAAGGCAAGAGACAGATCAATAACAAAAAAGCTGGCGATCACTAATCAATACAAATACAATAAATAACATTTCAGTCTGATTCCCCGGAATACACCGAGCTACACCTGCTAGTTAACCCGGGTTGTGTGTCCGCACAGCGGGCCTGTTTCTCACCGTAGGCGGGTCCCAGCTCCATCATGTCCGCCATTTTGAGGCTGAGGGCAGCGGGATGCGGGAGAAGGAGACGGAGGGACACCGACGGACAGATGCTGTCTCCCGGCTCGGAGCTTCACATCCAGCGGGGAAATCACCGAGCACAGGCCGCTGCTGCCGAAGCTCCAGTCCGCATAGGTCCGCTCGAAGGTCCGCAGAGGAGCCGCAGAGGAGCCGCTCAGTGCTGCTGATGGTGAGGAGGAGGATGAAGATGATGAGGATGAGGAAGAGGAGGATGATGATGCAGGGAGTCTGCGCGGAGCCGCTCGCGATGAGACTGGACCAAGATCGTTTCCTCACAGAGATGAGTCACTCCGTCCTGAAGTTGATTCCTCACGTTTAACACAGACCAGAAAAACAGCTGATATCTGACATCATCAAAATATAATGAACTGATCTTCATCAAAATATTATAAACTCATGATTATGTAAACATAATAAACCGGTCTGGACTTCCCCAGCATCGTTCAAGCCAGAGCCCGGATCTACAACTGATAAAGCAGCAGGACTCCTCACGTGTGGATGAGACATTAATGTGATGAAGAGGGAGAAGAGGAAAGAGAAGCTCCCTGTGTCACGTGACCCACCGACCTTCTAGACCCACAGCAGCAGAACTAAGATCAAAGACAAACCTGGACCAGCTGTATAAACTATAACTTTATCACGTAGAGAGGATGTCTCCCTCCAGAACTGAAGCTGAGATGATTCCACAAGAGAGGATCTTGACATGCTCAGACTCCTTCTCACCTTTTGCTCCCTTTAGGCAACGTCCTCCGAAAGCACCTCGTACACCTCCACTGTGACGCAGACGACACCCAGCTGTACATATAAGAAGCCTGATCAATCTAATCACTTAGTCCAACTTCAGGAAAATCTCAAGAACATCTAGGACTGGACGACCCAGAACTTCTAAATTCAGACTGAGCTCATTGTAATTGTCCCTAAATATCTGAGAGAAACACTGTGGGACCAGATAGTCCCCTTGGTGTTAGTTTGTCTCCCAGCTCCACTGTGAGGAACCTTCAGTTAGGACCAGGACATGTGACCCACATATAGAACAAGTCTCTAGGACAGCTTCCTTCCACCTGCACAGTATGATGAACATTAGGAACATCCTGTCTCAGAAGGAAGCTGAGAAACTCGCCCACTTGTTCCCTCTAGACTGGATCAATCAATCAATCAAATTTGATTTGTACAGCCCATATTAATAAATTACAATTCGTCTCATAGGGCTTTAACAGGGTGTGACATCCTCTGTCCTTAACCCTCAACAAGAGTCAGGACCAACTACTAAAAACCTGTTAACAGGTAAAAATACATAGAAACCTCAGAGACACATGTGACGACCCGTCTCCCAGGACGGACACAAGTCAACAGATGCCACGTGCAGGAAAACATCATCAAGATTAAAGATTAAAGTCTCTAGCAGCATTTGATGAGGGTAGACATCCCGAAGGACAACCCCAACATGATATGCCAAGCAGTCCCGCTGCGATCACAGTCCATGGTCATCAACCATCTAGACCACGATCCACCATCCAGACCAGAACGCCACTCCAGTCCTCAGTCACCGTCCACCGCCGCCCACCAGGACCCACCACGAGCCGCCGCCGCGGTCCTGGTCCGATGCCCGGACCCGATGCCAACGCAACACTGGGTCCACCACCACGATCAGCCCACATGACTCAGAATCCACCAAAATGGATCCACCACCACGACCCCCGGTGCGCGATCCACAAACCGCAATCCATGGTGCGGCCACAGAGGCCCTGGATCTGCGGGTGATAAAGCAAAGGGATTCCGGGGAAGGGGGTAGGGATGGAGAAGAGGAAGGAGAAGCTGGAAGGAGAAGCTCCGTGTGTCATGTGTCATAAAATAGAACAAGTAACGTTCTGGCGCACTAATTAGCTCTAACTATAAGCTTTATCAAAAAGGAAGGTTTTGAGTCTACTCTTAAACGAACAGATGGTGACTGCCTCCCGAACTGAAAGTGGTAGATTATTCCACAGCCGAGGAGCTTGATGGCTGAAAGCTCTGGCTCCTCCTCTACTTTTAGAGACTTAAGGGACCCACTCAAACACAAACCGGTTCAGTGAGCTTTTGTGATCCAGTTGGTCCAGTCTGTGAACAGTCTGAACAGTCTGTCCTGTATCAGACAGGTGAGTGCAACTCGCTTCCTTTAACAAGAACGTGTCTTCGATTTCACAGGTTCTCTCTCCATGTTACTTTGTTTTTAGTGTGTTAGTTTAGAATCTCATATAAACTCAACTTGTCTCCTCAGGTGTGACGTCGCCGTAATCATGTCGGAATGTAGAACTACAGAAGAAGTCATACTCCACCTTCAGTCGTGCAAGAGTCCTCAGGCGAGAGATACAGCTCAGTTCTACAACATGTGGGCCAAAAACTACGAAACAGTGAGTTTAAAGCAATGATTCTCAACTTGTGCGTCCCGTTTTCAGTGGGTCGGCCTGCACCTGGGCACGAAACACTTTTAAGAAAAACATCCTGTGCTTTTATTTTGAAGGGGATTTTTTTATGCAGCAGAGTGCAGTCTATTCACACTCACAGGGGTCGGTAACCTTTACTATCGAAAGAGCCATTTCCCCCCCTCTTCCCCCAAATTAAATCTGTCTGGAGCTGCAAAACATATTCGATAACACAGGTTATAAAGTAATATATATATAGTTATACAATATATATCAAAAATATAGTTTGTTGCCTTTCTTAAATTATAGAACGACAATAAAATAAATGGACATTTATTGCTATTTTGATCGCTATTACAAAAAGGAAAACACCAAACTCGTATGAAGAGGAGAACAAAATACATGTGTAGGCCTACTTTGAAATAAATGAAACACAGAACTAAGCTTTCTTTGCTCATCTCCAGCTGGGTACTTTTCAGCAGATGCTATGTGCTCGCTCTGGAAATGTCTTTAAACAATACATTTTTTGTTGTTTGCAAATTCCTCACCACACATCAAGCATACAGGTAAGACAGCATCGTTGTCTGTCCACGCAGAATTAAACTCTATTTTCCTCCCAGACTTTTCTTGTTGGGGATTTATCCCTGGTTAGTTTAGCGAGGCCGGGAGTCGGACACGATAGATGAGCGACCTGCAGGGAAGAGCGCCGGGCCGGAGACGTAATAGGATGTGACGCATATTTTAGTTGACGAAATATTAAAACAAAACGTGAGAGCAGGTCAGACTGGAGGTGGACACACAAACTGAAGCTGGGTACAAACCACCTGCAGCTTCTGCTCTGATCAAGAAGCTGCTGAGCTGATCTCTGAGCAGCTGCTTCATGTGAACGAGCTGATCTCACTGTGTGCGTCTCTGAGCGAGTGAGCGGGGGGCGGGGCCCCGGGATCTGTGTGTGTGTGTGAGCACTATCTTGGAGCACACACACACACACAGAACCACACATTCGCCTGCTCCTGGTAGTTCATGATGAGGTAATTCCTGATACGATGATGATATAAAAAATGAACGTGACGTTCACTGTCGTTCATCATATGAAAACTGATTCGTTAAGTTCACCGTTCGCGAAAAATATGTGAAACATGCAAAACACTTTACATGGAGCGACTGCAGAGGGGCTCCAGAGCCGCGGGTTGCAGACCCCTGCCTTAACAGTACGTGGCGTTTATGCATTGTAATGCTAATAGAAACCCATATTTTCACAGCACAGAAGAGTATTCTCAGCTAAAGCTACATAATTTGCTTATTTTTATGATGGTGGGACACGAACTCAGACCAGTTGAGAACCCCTTGTTTAAAGAACATTGGGATCAGCTGGTTTCGCTCCCCCCTAGTGGGCAACAAACTGAACTGCAGCTGCAGGGACAGGGCCTCAGGATCAGTGCTGCTTCGGACGTCCGCCAGCTGCTGTAACATCTGGAACTGAACATGTGTTTGTTGAACAGGACACCTCTCTGATGAGCTACAGAGCTCCACATCTGGCTGTAGATTTCCTGTCTGAGAACTTCACTGGGAGTCCTGGAGATGTTCTGGTTCTGGACGTGGCCTGTGGAACCGGATGGGTCGCTAAACTGGTAAGATTCTGGTGACAAAACAGCTTCAAGAGGACCGTCCTCAGAATCTGAACACGTGTTGTGTTGAAGTCTCATCAGGTGTTGATGTTGGTCATCTTGTTGTTGTGAGTCCAGATGTTTGAACTAGGCTTCAGACACTTTGTGGGAGTGGACAGCAGTAAAGGAATGCTGGAACAAGCTGCTGAGACCGGACTCTATCAGGACCTGAAACTGGCTTTACTGGGAACAGACCCACTGCCTGCACAGACTGGTACACTACACACACTCTATAAACTTTATATACACTATACACACACTGTGTGCACTCTATATACACACTGTACATACGGTACACAGTGTACATACTGTATACATGCTGTACACAATTATATACTCTATATACACACTGTACACGCACACTGTACATACTGTATACACTATATATAAACACTGAACAGACACCACACACACTGCACACACACCGCACACACAATGTACGCACTGTACGCACACTGCACCTGTATGAAGTCTTCTGCCTCGGAACCCGAACCCACTCCTCTTCCTTCCTCAGGTGCGTTCCATGTGGTGATCATCGTGGGAGGTCTTTGTGCTGGTTTCGCTCCGGTCAGTGTTGTCAGAGAACTCTGCCAGGCCGCCAAACCAGGTGAGCAGCTCACACCCGTCACTGCAACTGGGCACGAGTCTTCAGTGAACAGTAAAACTAGTGTCAGGTTTAGTTTATAGAGTAAAACTCTGAAACACGTGGTTTGTGATGCAGATGAATCAGGGAGGTTGTTTTGTGCTTCTGCTTCTTTACTCCAGAGCGTGGTCATTCAGTTTGAGAACAGGACTGATTCCTTTCATGCTTTGACTCTGAACTCTTCACTCACACTCAGACAGTTGCTGCTTCTGCTCAAACTTGATATTTTGTTGTGTGCGATTTCCTGTGCTCCCACTTCAGCTCTTCTCCTCACGCTCCTGCTGCGTCTGTGCATGTGAAACATTTGCTCCTTTTCAGTGCAACTAGTCTGTGTAACTCCGCAACCAATAGAATGTCAGGTGTAGTGATGACGACTGAAATTCCCACGCGCTCGTTGGGGTTACTTTTGTTGTTGGTGCTGTTCCCTAAATTACAAAAGGAAACTAGAGACGTTGTCGTCTCATAGTTTTTAGCACCAGTGTTCACATAACGTAAAAACCTTGAGATCCATGTTGACAGAGATATGCCAGAGTCCTGCTCCATGATGGTGTTGTAGTTTTTTCTTCAAACACACATGAAGCAGGTGGAAAAATAAAGCTGTGGAGGGTGGGAGTGTATAAACCTGGTTAAAGTAACTGTACAGGACATAAACGATGAGGGCGGGACAATTTACTTGTCATCACTACACCTGAGAGTATATCTGAGTGCAAGCGAACAGTTTGAGCACAACCAGAGGCTGTTTGAGTGTTAGCGACGGGTTTAAGTAAAAGCATGAAATTAATTCGCGCTCTCAAACTGAACGCTTTAGAAAAAATTAGGAAACAAATCCAGTCGTTGAGTTGGTTTACGGCCGAGATGAAAACCTTCAGACAAATCTTCAGAGAGTTGTTCTTTGTTTGCAGGAGCCCTGGTGTGTATCGCAAGAGGCAACCACACAGAAACACAAGCTCAGCAATACAAGGAGGATCTGGAGAGGGAGCTGCAGCTGATGGAGGACGAGGGGCTGTGGAGTCGAGTTGGACTGAAACAAGCAGACAAATACATGCGAAGCTTAAATCTGAGTCCTGATAGAGACGAGGACAACGTGACCGAGAAGCCGTTCATCAGCGGGACCATTTATCTGTACAAGAAATCCAGCTGTTAAAATCCACTTTTAATAAAATGCTGAATAAAAGCTGAGTTACAAAAACGTTTATCATTCATAATCAGATGCAACTTATGAATTTTACATTATTGGTTTATTTTAAATGTGATGAACCTGATTTTTTATCAGCTGCTACTTCAACAGGCAGCACACTGTGGTGAGCCTGGCCCTTTGAGAAGGTGGCCTAGTGGGTATCTGTGTATGATGTATGGCTTTGTAATGTGTGTGTTGCTGCCGATGCCGGTGCTATTGAGGTTAGTTAAGGGAACCTGCCGATATCCCTTTAACTTGTCAAGTTTACTCAATACTTTGCAGGACTAATTTCATCAGCAGTCATCAATGAGAGGCAATGGATGTGCATCTGGGACAGCTAGAGCCTACACCTTCCGGAATTCAGCGCAGAACCTGGGGCTTCCAGCAGACTTTGTTTCTAGAAGACCAGGAGAACTCAGGGAACAGTTAGCTATAGAGCTACATGCGACTATTAGCTTTACAGCTACACGTGACAGTTAGCTCTATAGCTACACGTGACTATTATCTTTAGAGCTACATGCGACTATTAGCTTTACAGCTACACGTTACCATTAGCTTTATAGATACACATGACAGTTAGCTTTACAGCTACATGTGACTATTAGCTTTAGAGCTACACGTTACTATTAGCTTTATAGCTACACGTGACAGTTAGCTTTGGAGCTACATGTGACTATTAGCTTAAGAGCTACACATGCCTGTTAGCTTTAGAACTACACATGACTGTTAGCTTTGGAGCTACATGTGTCTATTAGCTTGGAGCTACACATGCCTGTTATCTTTACAGCTACATGTGATACAGACAGACAGATGAGTAACTATCATTGGCAGAGCTACCACAGCACCATCTAGTGGCGGCTGTCAAAGATGTACTCTGTTTTTTTGTGATAATATATATGAGCGATATTATATTTGTTATAGTTAGAGATGTTATAAAGTTTTGTGTTGTGTTCTAAGTTAGAATGAGAAGTTTATCTCACAACTCGGAAACAACCGTTTCCTGAAAATAGTAAGAAAACATTTCAAACATCATACTGTTATTATTTTAGTCTAGGATCTCTCACAGAAAACAGCATCTTATTTTGGAAATAACCGGAAATGAGTTTCTCTGCCGGGTGAAGAGTAGTGTGTGGGCTCAAGATGGCGGCGCCGGATGAGTTGTTTTGTTGGGAAGGAGACTGGGGTCTGCCGTCCGTCAGCTCCGACTGTCTGGTGGTTCTGGTGAGTGTGGACCCGACCGGACCCGAACGGAACCGAACGGAAGTAGATACACACTGACAAACGCAAACTGTGACCGACACTGACACACACATACACACATATATACACACACTGACACACACTGACACACGCAAACTGTGACCGACACTGACACACACATACACACATATACACACACTGACAAACGCAAACTGTGACACACACATACACACACATACACACTGACAAACGCACAATGGCACTGATAAATATTGACATTGATAGAATATAAACGGGCTGAGAGGTCATGATTTACAGCTGCTGACTCATGATTGGTTCAGAGCGTATATAGGGCGGGATCTTGATACCACAGCCCCACCCCACAGTCACTGCTGCACAGACCGTACATTACCACAAGATGGCAGCGTTGGTATCTGAGATACATTTTCTTCATTGTGTTCTTCGTTATTTCAGTAGGGTTAAGACGACTCCTTTCACAGCTGCTCATCAATGTTAACCTGATGTTGACATTTGAACAAAAACTGAAACGTTACTGTGACGCAGGACATTAGTGAGAAAGACCTTAGAGAGACACAAGGGCGGAACAACAGGGACGAAGGTCGTACTTGTAGAATGTGTTTTTGCACTTGTAAAATAATGTTTGTTGGCTTGAGGGGATGTATTTGTTTGTACTTCCAGCAAATACATTTTTGTACTTGTGGGATTTATTTATTTGTACATTTGAAATGTGGAAGGCTGTTTTTATCTGAACTATCATTTATTAGAAATATTTAGTGTGTTTGTTCATCATGTATGTTTTGTATTTGCAAACCAAACAGTTGTTCACAGAGTGTACATCACTGTGCTCACAACAGAAAGCAGCTGAAAGACATCTATCAAGTCTGACGTCATGTGACTCAGACTCTAGTATAGAGTATAGCCCATCGTCTTCAGCACGTGCTGGAGACATAACACAGAGATAAACCGGAGGAAACTCTGGACTCAGACTGAAGCAGAGTGTGGTTTTCTGTCATCAAGTGTGTGTGGGTTATTTTGTGCGAGTATTCTGTAATTGTGGTGTAATGTTTTGCGATGTTTTGTGTCTGCAGGCCTACGCTCAGTTCGCAGGAGCTCCCCTCAAACTTAAGAAGATGTCTAACCCCTGGCGGAGTCCCGGCGGTGAGTTCGATCCCCGCTCACTCATTCAGGATCAATTTCCCATAATTCTCTCAGTCACATGTCGACTCTGCTCCCTCAGGTTCACTTCCTGCTCTGAGGACCAATCAAAAAGAAAGTCTGTCCAGACCCTCTGAAATCATCATACACCTGAGGAAACAGGTAAACTTGTAATAATCTGAGCATTTCTAGAAGAGAGCCTTTGACCCAAGCATTTCATGTGCATATGACAATAAACTCAAACTCCTGAGTCTTGCATCTTGAAACACCTGCACATTTGTCAGGGCTTGATTCCACCATGATGATGACGTGAAGAAATTAATTTAACTTTGTTGAAGATATAGATGGATGCTCAGCTATGGTTGGTTCCTCAGAGGAACAGAATGGTGGAGAAAGAGTGTGAGTCATTGTGAGTTTAATTTTGGTCAGATGTTACCAGGAGGCTACAGGAGAAGATCCAGAACATGTCCAGAGACACTGACTCAGACGTTTGTTCTCACAGACAGAACATGTGAGGAACATGTGAGGAATACGTCCAGAATTTGTGTGTGTGTCTCTCTCTCTCTCTCTCTCTCTCTCTCTCTCTCTCTCTCTCTCTCGCTCTCTCAACTGGAAAAACTCATTAACCAACAGGAAGCAGCAGCCAGAGGCACATTCCATCAGAGCTGATAATTATCTTTTCAAATTTCCTTTAAAAAGCTGAGCCCTCACTAACTCAACATGTGTCTTTCTCCTCCTCATGTGTCTGTTCTAATATCCACTGTCCTGATGGATTTCAGGTCCAGAAACTGAAAATACATCGTTTTTCTAATTCATTTAATATCAATTGAGTTCCGGATATTTCATTGTACAATACCATTTTACTTGGATATAAAAGAAATTGTCAGAAGGAAATCTGTAAACTGAACAAGGAAACCTCTTACTTAGTGCGTTAGGAGAGGCGGTGGTCTAGTGGCAGAAACTTGGACTATGGACAGAGAAGGTCTCTGGTTCATCTCCACGGAGAAACAACAGGGGGCTAGGGGCTAGGAGTGATTGGTGAGGGGCTAGGAGTGAGTGGTGAGGGGCTAGGGGCTAGGAGTGAGTGGTTAGGGGCTAGGAGTGAGTGGTGAGTGGTGAGGGGCTAGGAGTGAGTGGTGAGGGGCTAGGGGTAGGAGTGAGTGGTGAGGGGCTAGGAGTGAGGTGTGAGGGGCTAGGAGTGAGTGGTGAGGGGCTAGGGGCTAGGAGTGATTGGTGAGGGGCTAGGAGTGAGTGGTGAGGGGCTAGGGGCTAGGAGTGATTGGTTAGGGGCTAGGAGTGAGGGGTGAGGGGCTAGGAGTGAGTGGTGAGGGGCTAGGAGTGAGTGGCTAGGAGTGAGTGGTGAGGGGTGAGGGGCTAGGAGTGAGTGGTGAGGGGTGAGGGGCTAGGAGTGAGGGGCTAGGAGTGAGTGGTGAGGGGCTAGGGGTGAGGGGGCTAGGAGTGAGGGGTGAGGGGTGAGGGGCTAGGGGCTAGGAGTGAGGGGCTAGGAGTGAGGGGCTAGGGGCTAGGAGTGAGGGGCTAGGAGTGAGTGGTGAGGGGCTAGGGGCTAGGAGTGAGGGGCTAGGGGCTAGGAGTGAGGGGCTAGGAGTGAGTGGTGAGGGGCTAGGGGCTAGGAGTGAGGGGCTAGGGGTGAGGGGGCTAGGAGTGAGGGGTGAGGGGCTAGGGGTGAGTGGTGAGGGGCTAGGAGTGAGGGGCTAGGGGCTAGGAGTGAGGGGCGAGGGCCTAAGAGTGAGGGGCTAGGGGCTAGGAGTGAGTGGTGAGGGGCTAGGAGTGAGGGGCTAGGGGCTAGGGGTGAGGAGTGAGGGGTGAGGGGCTAGGGGTGAGGGGCTAGGAGTGAGGGGTGAGGGGCTAGGAGTGAGGAGTGAGTGGTGAGGGGCTAGGAGTGAGGGGCTAGGGGCTAGGAGTGAGGGGCTAGGGGTTAAGGAATGTATTATGAGTGTCCCCACTAAGTACAAACGTTTGAGTGTAAACGCCGTCTCCAGAAGTTGTGAAATGAGAGAAGCGACTTGCTGCTCGCTGATTGGCTAAAATGTTGCTGCCGTTCTTATGTAAAATAGGAAAAGGCAAATATTTAAAGATTGATTCCTCCTTTTTATCAATAGATTTTAATCAGAGAATCAATAGATTTTTTAACCTGGTGCTACTGTGTGACGTTTCCATGAGATTTCACAGTGAAACAGGAATTCGTTGTATTTTCAAGAAACACGGAAACGATTGTTGAGCGTCACTGTGACGTCGATTTGTGAGCTTCTGTTTTGAAGCCTCAGTCATTTGAAAACACAAGTAACCATATTTGGAGGAGTAGGGGGTGGAGCCTTACTGATGTGTATGTGTGAAGCTGCGGCAGCTTTAAACGTTCAGTGTGTAGGATTTAGTGACATCTGGTGGTGAAGTGTCATGTTGCAGCTGAGTACCCCTCTCCTCTCCCCCTCCTTAATACTTAGTGTTTTTGTATATATTATTTAAAGGGGACATATTATGAAAATTCCACTTTTGTAGTGCTTCTACAGGTTCATTTGGTATCTGGCATGTTTACCGTCCCAAAAGGAAAAAACCAACTCCCTCGATTTGTTGTGGTTCCTCTATTTTAGAAACTTTACGCTAGAGTGCGTCCAATGGGATTAAGACCGAAATAAACGTCATAGTCACACCATGCCCATGTATGGAGTCTCGCTACATGGCCTGGCCACGAGCAAGCTAACGCTAGCCGGGTCCAGCTAACCGGGCCGGTGGAGCCCGGCTAGCGTTAGCTCGCTGCTGCTACCCGTCAGACATTTAAGCGGCCGCATAAACAAGGGACCCCCGGGACACCTCTAAACGTTGACTCAACAGTGTGGAAGGATGCTGCTGCTGCGCCAGCTCCCACTGCTCCCACTGCTCCCACTGCGGGGCTGCGCTGGGGAGCTGGGGCTCTCGCAGCCAGGCTCACTGGGGCTGAGGGGGGCGGGGCACTCCAAACAGTTCAACCTGAGCAGGGCTGTTCTAGACAGGGTAACAAGGGGCTGTTTTAAATGATCCTTGTGGTATTTTGACCAAAATATGTTACAGACATTTCATTAAGATCCAAGGAACCATATCAACTGTGGTGAAATGGGCACAATATGTCCCCTTTAAATAAAGTGCCCATTCTAGTAAAGAAACAATTTGTACAATTTAGATAAACACAGCAGTGAAAAGATCATTATGATTATTGTATATTCAATTTCTAACGATAGATCCTTTCACCTAAGTCTTACACACTGGACTTTTGATTTAACATTTATTTTATGTGTTACATTTTTATTTTTGTTTGAAAAAACATGTTTTTTCTAATGATGAATCATTCTCATGAAACAATTGCCAGTTAGTTTTTCCAGCTCAGCTGTAGATGATGAATTATTTACTTGGGTAAGCGACCTAAAGGACAGAGCGTGTGTGTTCATGTGTCGACGTCCTGTTTCCAAATCAGTCGTGTGGACGTCAGCGCTCCACTCTGACTGCTCCTTGTTCCGATGATCTGAGCCAAATGCTGGAGCGGCAGCTGGAACACATTAGCCAGTGTGCTGGCTGCGGTGGGCTGGAGAGGAACCACAGCGAGAGAAGCGCTGCTGAAGAAGCTAGGAGCAGAAACCCTGCGGCTTCACGCTCAGCTGCAGATTGTATTTTATTCACTTCAGTCACATGTCGTCTTTCCTCTTCATGTTTCCTCACGCGTCACATGTTCATCCTCTGTTTTCACTCTTCACTTTTATTCTAGACATAAAGATGAACCATATGTAAAGACAATGCCTCGCCTCTTCCTCACAATATCCGTGGTGTTGAGGTCCCGCCCATACATGCTCTTGTGAAAACATCTTTGACAAACATTTATTTAACGTGAGTTGTGACTTTCAGAAATTTAACGCAGACTTCGATCTGTCGGCGAAGGAAGGTGCTGACAGTCTGGCCTTCATCTCTCTGATGGAGGAGAAGCTGACGCCTGCTCTGGTGAGACGCTCGTCTGGTGTTCGACTGTTCTAACCTTAACCCTATATGTGATTCAAATCCTTTCATTTTATTCCTTTGTAGATTTACACGTTCTGGGTCGAACCAAAGAACTATGTGGATGTGACTCGCCGCTGGTACGCAGAGCACCTGCCTTTCCCTCTGAACTTCTTCCTGCCCGGACGGATGCAGCGGCAGCAGGTGGAGAAACTGCGACTGCTGCGAGGAGAAGAGATCCTGGAGGCCGGAGAGGAGCTGGAGAAGGAGGTGAGGACGCTTCTCACCTGAAACTAAACTCTACTGCCGTGAGACACGAGCTGCAGTGAATCGCACACTGAATCACTGGGAGGGACACACAACACCACCTGATGCTTTCCATGTGTTTCCAGGCCGATCCTTCAAGTGGTCGGAACATTTACAGGCAAAGGAAAAAACTCCTCAGTGGTTCTCTCTGTTGGAAAAGTGCTCGTATGGAACAAAGCTTCCACTTTGGAAAAAGGTCAAAGGTCAGGGAGCGTTAAAGGGAAGATCATTAAAGTCGACAGTTTGTAAATCATTTAAACAACCTGACGAAGTATGAAGAAAACATTTAGTCGTTCTAAACTCTCAAAAGGGAGAAGAACTAGAAGAACAGCCTCATGAGAGAGAGAGAGAGAGAGAGAGAGAGAGAGAGAGAGAGAGAGAGAGAGAGAGAGAGAGAGAGAGAGGAGAAGAGAGAGAGAGAGATGAGAGAGAGAGAGAGAGAGAGAGAGAGAGAGAGAGAGAGAGAGAGAGATGAGAGAGGAGAGAGAGAGA